>NW_027282155.1:0-105000 GCF_046629955.1 Centroberyx affinis | reverse complement strand
TTAATCACTTTGATTTTGTAAATATTTGAATTAATTAATAATTATTTCCTGATCTAGTCTATAATTATTATAGTAGTACAGAAAAACCAATATAGTCCAGAGCATTCCATTACCTCAGAGAATATATCACTGCTACTGAATGAAAATCTTTAATCTCCAAAAAGTCCAGAATTAAGAAAAACACAATTTTAAACTGCCTTGTTTTCAGATTGAAGACAACTTTTTATGTCCATTTATACTTGGATTTGAATGGGTTTCATGGGCCTCAGGGGAATGAAACCTATTCAGCACACAAATGAACACATACACTTAAAAAATAATAATAATAATAATTTTATATATATATATATATATATATATATATATATATATATATATATATATATATATATATATATGCCATATGCCATATGCCATGAAGCCATCATGATATAGAGTCAAATTCACTTTTAGAGTACATGTTATATATATATATTTTTTACTTTCTCTACTGCTTCCACTATCTCTATCATCTCTAGTATTTCTACTGTCTCTTCAATCTCCTCTCTTTCTACTATTTCTACTGTCTCTACAATCTCTACTGTCTGTACTGTCTCTCTGGTCAGTCTCTGTGAGTGACTTTGCAGTGGACAGAGCCCTTGGACCTCTTTGTTTCTAGTGAAACCCCAACACAAACTCATGTGTACACACACACACACACACACACACACACACACACACACATACACGCCAACACACATGCAGACAGACACACTCACACAGACAGACAGACACAGAGCCACACACGCAAACACACAAAAATTCAATCTCACCGTCTCTCCCTATCTCCGTTTCCCTCTCCCACTCTCTCTCTTATACACACATGCACAAACAAACGCACACAGACACAGACACAGACACACACACACACACACACACACACACACACACACAGCGCCTGCCTGCCCCGGCCCCCGTCGGCCCTCTCGCCTGTGTGTGCGTGTCAAATCGAATCTCCACCTCAGTGCGTAGTACACCTGCTGTGCCGGCGTATAATGTGCTGCATACAGTGAGTGCACGATGACGGATTACTGAATTAGACCAATAATGACAAGTGACACTTCTGTTACCGCTCCCTGAGCCACCACGGAGAACAGGGGAGAGGTGTAAATAAAGAACAGACACAGGGAGAGCGAGAGAGAAAGAGAGAGAGAGATCAAAAGAGAGAGAGAGATGGAGGGGTTGGAAGGAAAAAATAGAATCAAACGAAGATGGAGGAAGTCATGGAGATGGATGGGGAATTTTCGGCTTGTTCTGTAAAAATAAATAAGTTCTGTTTCATTCAAGTAGAACTCCTCTCTCCTGTATCTCTTTTCCTCTCATGTTTCCCCGGTGATTGACATGGAGTCACGATGGTGGCTGAAGAGTAGAATCATATCATGGTTTCTATGGCTATGGTTGGATATCTATGGTTGGGGTCAAGTATTTTTACTGCTGTTCTACTATCTGATTGAGATATGGTTATAATGTGAGTGTGTCTGCAATCTGTATTTTTTAATGGATACATGCTTATTGTTATTCTCACTTACTCTCAATACAAATGGTTAATATTTCAAGCTCACGGCCCCCGTGAGCTTGAAACTGGTTGTTCAAAAGTTACATCAGGTCAAGGCCTCAGTTAAAATAAGCATTGAAAACTACATCTAGACAGAGAAGATGGGCAAACGACACCGCCCTTACATGTTTGGCTTGAAAGAACTCTTCTAAGAAGTTTTGATGTTTTTCTTAATGAATATACATGAAATGTAGAGCAGTGTAATTCGTTAGTGTCCGCCAGTGCTAGGCTGGGGCAGTGTATCTGCAGGATGTCTGCCCCCCCATAGACCCAGGTCTCCCCAGGCCTGTGCTCAGGATACTAAACCATGCCAAATGAGGAAGAGGAGGTGCAATCCTCCCTGGGACCACATGAATAAATCAGCCCACCACCCGGTGTTTCTGTACCGGAGCAAACACTAGAGGAGTACACACACTGTGCACATGTGCATTCATACATACAGAAACACACACACAAACACATGCATGCGTCAATGCACATGTGTGCAAACACCAAAGCCAAGAGAAATTCACAAACTGCGACTAGCTGAGATAGAAGTTCACCACCAGTGGTTCTCTACCTGTTTTTGGGAGCAGAGACAGAGTTTATGAAATGAACATCAATGGGGATGTTTCTGTTTCTGCTCCTTATCAGTGATAGTCAATTTAACTGCATGGCTCATCCTCCTCCCTGTTTTCTCTCATAATGGAGAATCATTGGGGGATGTAAGTCTACTAAGCACACTGTACTCAACTCAATGTGCCACAGCAGTCCTTGGCTCATGAACCAGTCCTCAAAGGCCCATACATCGAAAGCGTGTACCTCCTGAATATCTGCGCCCACTTCACAGAGAAAACAGGAACAGAGATGAACAATGCTGCTGTGTAGAAAGAAGAGGTGAGCACTAAACTGAGACACAGAGAGCGAAAGAAAGAGAAAGAGTGAAAGCGCAATTGAGGCAGAGTCAGAATAAGAGAGCGAGGGAGCGAGGGAGCAATAGGGGGAGCACAGAGGAAGGAAGACAGAAAGAAATATTGACAAAGCCTAGATATACACATAAGTCACCCGGCGCGACCCGCCTGCTCCCTGTATTTTATAGAGCCGCTCTGCACTGGCGGAACAGCATGACAGGCCAGTTCCTTCAACGGAAAATATGGTCCCTCTCCACCCTCCCTCCTCTCCCTCCACTATCGCTCCTGTTTTCTGTCTATCCCACCCGATATCATTCTGTCACCTCTACGCTGGCTCTTTTTTCCATCATCCCCCTATTTCTCTCTCTCTCCCCGTTCTCGCATTTTATTGGCGCTCTATGTTTCACCTGTCATGTTTCACCTCTCCGTTTCTATCCATCTTCATGTCGCTCTCTTAATCCCTCTCATTTGCTCTCCTCGGTCCTCATCCCTCTATTTCTCTTCCTGCTCTCCCAGTGCCGTTTTCACATGCTGTCCCATTTCCACCTGCTTCTCCCCGTTTCCCTTGTTCTTCCTGATTCATTTCCTCTCCCCTATCCATTCCATTCATCCCTCTCCCCTCCATTTGAGCTACCTACATCACCATCCCTCTCCACCCCCGGCTCTCCTCTCTCCATCTTCCCTATTACACCTCTCTAACTATATTTCCTTTGACCCCCTCCACCATCCTCCTTATTTTAGTTCATCTGTCACTCTATCTCTCCATCACCCCTGTAAACTCTATCCATCCACCTCATTAAACAGAAGACTTTAGCTTGGCCTTTTCACTTTTGCCCTTTAACTCATCTCACTCTGTCCCTCCTTGCTGCAGCAGCTTTTTTTTTACTCCCTATAGATCTCTATTGTCTTACCCCCCAATGAAATGTTTTCTCATCCTAAGCATATGCATTCATCACATTTTCCTACTATTTTGCTGTTTACACTGTTCCCTTCCCCTCCGGTTCCTTCCCCCTCTTTCTTTCTTTCCCTTTTTCTTTCTTTCTCTCTCTCCCTCTGCATTCCAGCCGGCCCTCCCTCTCTCATCCGCAGCCTGAGCACAGAGCCCCATGTGTCGGAATCAATTAGGGCTGAGAGCCGTCGCGGCCGCTCTTTCACGGAGGTAAATATTAAACTGCACCGAGCACCGGGGAGGAAGAGAGGGAGAGAGAGGAGGAGAGAAAGGAGGGGAGAGAGGGAGCCCTCCGTCCCTAATCCACCGCATCGATCAGGCGGGGATGAGGGTAATATATTATTTTGACAAGATACGATCCTCCGACGTGCACCGCTATCCCCGGCGATCGATTTCTTTTTTCTCTCCTTTTTTCTTTCCTTTTCTCCCCCTCAGCGAGTGGGACAGAGTTTGTGTGTTATTGTGTGTGTGTGTGTGTGTGAGAGACAGAGAGAGAAGCAGAGACAGTGCGTGTGTGTGTGTGTGTGTGTGTGTGTGTGTGTGTGTGTGTACATTTGTGTGTTGTCGGGAGTCGTGTGCATGTGCGCTGGAGTGTGGATGGGTGACAATAGGAACAGCATTAGGAAATGTGGGGAAGAGAGGAGAGGATGGTGCTGCTAGTAGGTCTGCGCTTTTACAAACAAGCTCCTGTCTAAACAGCTAAATCACATGCTCACCCAAAGATGGATCGTCGCGAAAGAACAAGAACCCGAGAATCGTGTTTCATGTTTATTTTCGGAAGGTAGGCTATGTGCCGTACGCTGCACAAGGCAGGATGCCGGGGTTACAGTTAGTCAACTGGGCATGAGCTGACCTATTGTAAAGTTAAGTGTCCTCCCCCGCATGGTCCCCTCTGCTCCTGTGCCTCCCCTCTATATCGCTTTGTAAACTGTGTCTAAATGCTAAATTCCCGGATCAATTTTTTTCATTCAACCCCCCCCCCCACACCCCTCCCATCCCCGTGCTCCCTCTGCCCCCTGCCTCTGCGCTCCTCAAACGGCTTGAAGTCTTGCTGTCCTCATGTGATGGAGGGTGTCCTGCCAGCACTGTGTACGTGTGTGTGTGTGTGTGTGTGTGTGTGTGTGTGTGTGTGCATGTTAGGCCTACATACTAAGATGTGTACGACAGACACAATGACCCCAGCAGACAGCAGAAATACAACCTATAGGACACTGCGTGTGTTCCAATACACCATCAAGGTTATACTGTCTGTATGCTGTGTGCGTCAGTGTGTGCACAATTAAACAATTTCCATAGACGAGTGTGTGTGTGTGTGTGTGTGTGCGTGTGCTTGCATGGGTGTGTGTGTCCATATATGTGTGCGTGTGTTTCGTGCGGATGTGTGTTAGTTCTACCCTGTCCGTGTGTGTGGTTCTCTTGACACAAACACACAAATACACAAACACACGTACACATGCATGTCCACATTGAGAGACTTCCATCCAGACGAGCGCAACAACACACACACACGTACACACACACACACCGCTGTGTCCGCTCTCTCCACTCCCTAACTCCTCGTCTCCCACTTTCTCTGTTTCTGCCTGGCTCGACTTAGTTTTCCTCTTTCTCTCTGTCCGCTCTCGCTTTTATTGTGCCATTTTCTGCCACTTTGGTCCAAGAAAGGGAGGCCGTAATGCAATCTCTCCCCCTCTCCATCCCCTGCTGTGAGGGAGAGTAGCTTGGCCTGTGTGCTGGGCCGGGGAGAAGGGGGAGAGACGGGGTCAAGGTGAGCTCTAATACACTATTGATCCGCCCCAATTGAAAACCTGATGGAAATTTTACCCCCCCCACTCCCTCCCTCCCTCCCTCCTCCCACCCCCGCACCCCTCTCTCTTTCTCTCCCTCTGTTTTTCTCCCCCTCCTTTCCTCTACAGCCCCCCCTTCCCCTTCCTATCTCCCACTCCTCTCTTCCCTTATGTCTTTTTTCCTTTCCTGTGTGTATCCTCCCTGGTGTCTGCGTCTTCCTCTTTTTCAGTGTCTATCCCCGTTCGCTCCAATCTGTTTTCTCTCCCAGTTGAATGTCTCTTTCAACCGCTGACCACTTTCTCTCTGTTGCTATCTATCTCTCTTCTTCTCTGCGCCGGGCTACACTCTGCCTCCATGTCTTTTAAACCATGCCTCTAATCATTTCCTCTCTCTTCTTCTCTTCCTTTTTGGTCTCGCCATCTCCCTTTTTCAAGCCCTTTCCGCTCTTTTTCCTTTAAATCCCTTGCTACCCCCCTCTTCACTCTCTCTCTCTTTCCCTCATCCCCCTCTCTGAGCGTGCATCAGATGGTCCATTTCTCTCTAACCCAGTGCATATTGATCCCTATGGCAGTAGCATGCAGGGTGAGGGCTGCGAGGACCACTGCTACAGTGTATTAAACGCCACAAACGCTTTGGACGCGGGGCCTGAGACACGCCTCCCCGGCAGGGCCCTGTCAATAGCTGCTCCCTCCTGTCAACAGCAGCCAAATGGCCTCTCAATCTGGGACTTGTGATGGGCTACAGATTGGTACACAGAAACTGCAATAGATGAGCTGCAGAATAGAATATAGAAAGGGTCTTGATGGGAGAAAGGCTGGGATACAAAAATAAAAACCAGGAGATAAGTATAAACTAATTTTCAGTATAATGGTAACTATGGTTTTAAAAAGTTGAGTTGCTTTTAAAAAAAAAGATGCATTCAACATTGATGTAAGTCAAATGAAATCATGTGAACCCATTTCCATTCAGATGCCTGCAATGTTGCACAACAAATTCTATGACCTCAGTTTTCAATTTGCTCCATTCTTTGCCTTAACTGGCTACATAATGACACACTGTTGTCCTGCAGTTATGTGGAAGAGCAATTATGGACACACTCGAGTGTAGTATACACTGTTCAAGTATATCAAACAAAAGAGACACAAACACTGGAAAGGCCTGAACAATAGAGATGGCAGCAAAAGCAGTAGACCTTTTACAGCTACCCATTACTTTCCCACTTAACAAGACAGACCACAACCTCTCCCTCTCTCTGACTCTATGCAGAGTTGGCTGCTGCTATCACGGCGCTGCTGAGTGGGAGATAAATGGAGTGAGTGCGCGTATGTGTGCATTTGATTTATGTACTGTTGTGTACGTGTCAGACGGCGGAGCTATCAGGACCACCATCTCCCAATAGACACAGAAATGCTACAGCACAGGAGGGACCCCACTGTCGACCCCCAGACCCCCGATACACATCTGGAACAACAGAGCACATGCAGCCAGCGGGGACTGGAGGAGTTTGTTACCTTCATCGCTTCTGTGCTTTTCATTCTTATTCACTGGAGATACGTCCACTTTGTTTCTCTCTCTCTCCCTCTCTCTTTCTCTCTCTCTCTCTCTCCCTCTCTCTCTCTATCTCTCTCTTTTTCTCCTCTCTGCCCTTCACTGTCTTGTGTTGACGAGAGGGAAATGGCCACTTTACTTTCACCTTTGTGTTGAAATTCAACTTACAACAGGTAGCAAAGCTCTAGTATACAGACTGGGGGCCCAGTTGTTTTCATTTACATTACGCCTCTGTCAGTGGTGTCTCAATCAGGAACAACTTCTATATTTATACTTCTGTTTGTCCTCTCTCTCTCTCTCTCTCTCTCTTCTTCTTCTTCTTTTTCTTCACCAATGATGTAGTAGAAGGTAAAACCACCTACACAATGTTTACTTGTAAATAGTTTCCTCACCTTAAGGTAGTAAAATTTAAATTCATATTACATCAGTATTGTGTAAAATACATAACTCTCTAGTCTAAGAAAGTTAATATTTAATTCTTTGAAATACTTCAATGTTTTGTGTTTATATTGTTGGTTGTTTGTCTTATCTTGACCCCCAACTGAAGAGTTCAGACACCTCTGTTTTTCTTTTTTCACCACAGTATCACTACTGTTCTCTCTCAATCTCTCTCTCTCTCTCTCCCCCTCTCTTGCTGTCCTTTTCTTTCTCTCTACCTCCCTCTCTTCACTCTCTCCATCTATTTCGTTCTCTCTAGGAAGGAATCAGTCTCACCTTAATTGCTCTTAAATCGGATTAATGACTGACCGGGGACAAGTTGACTTAATCTCTCTTCTAGTAAATCTCTCCCTCGCCCCTCTTCTCGTACATCACTCTTATACATTTTATCCTCTCTTGCCCTGCCTCCCTCGCTCTCTTTCTCGCTCTCCCTCTCTCCTCCCATCTCCGACCCTCTCTCCCATGCTCACTCCATCTCTCTCCTTCCCTCTCCCCGTCCCTCACCCCTTCTCTCTCAGTCTCTATCGCACTCACTCCCACCTTTCTCCCTCTTTCTCAATTTCTTTCTCAATCGCTCTCCCTCTCTCTCTCTCTCTCTCTCTTCGAGTCGCTTTCTCTCAACTTTTTCGACACTCTGTCATGCTTCAGCTCTGCTCTTCATCCAGGTCCCTTCATCATTTTTCTATTCTTTTTTATAAAATTATTCTCACTCTCTTTCGACCACTTTCTATCCATTCTTTAACTTCATCATCCCGAGATTTTGCCATAAACTCTTACAACTCTGTCTCTCCATTCTCCCCTTTGTGTGTGTGTGTGTGTGTGTGTGTCTCTCTCTACAAGCTTGGCCAGTTGCAGAGTGTTGTGTATGTGTTAGCACACGTCAATGTGGTCCTGTCATTGCCTCCTAAGTGCTTTGGCAATACTAGGGATCTGCTGTCATGCCAGTGCAACTAATCTCAATCGAATTACATTGAGCTTGTATTGAGATGGAGGGAAAGGACATGAGCGTCTGTCTGTGTGATTGCCCAAGCAGCTCTCTCACACCCATGCGTCCACTTGCGCACCCAAACACACACACACACACACACACACAAATTCCTTAAATATGTTTAGGTGACAGTGGTACCATTTTGATCATTAGACTTGATGGGATTAATGTCAATGAAGCCACAACAAGAAAAGAAAAGTACATTACAATTCAATACAAAACAACTAGTGCCATGCTATGGGTCGATCCTTGTCAAGGGTATAAGGGCATAGAAATTGTGCCCCCTTCCAAACCCCTGCAGCTCAAAAACTGGAGGAAAAAAAAAGAGGCTAGCCTTGTGGACAAAAGCTCATTTTCCTCTTGGTTGCACACTGCTGCAGGCTGGCTAACATGCCACAGGAGAATTCAACTACTCATATACCTTTGTTTTCCTCAGGTTTTTCTCAACTTTACACATTGCAGCACAGCCATAACTGTGAGTGTACCAATATTTCTATGTCCGCCCAAAAAGCATGTACACGGCCTGTCCAGCCTGAAGCGGACATTTGAGGCCAAACACCAAGAGGATGCTGGATGATTTGAGTGCCACAGACGCCCCAATTTTCTGATTGCGATGGGGAAAGGAGAATCCATCATTTCCAAATGTTCACCTTCTAACTCACTTTTGCTTTGAGCCACTTCCACGTCTACTTCTGTCTCCCATTTCTCTCGCTCTCCCCTCACCAGCTCTCCTAACCCCCTCTCTCTCTCTCCAAACCTCTCTGCATGCCCATCTGTTTCACAGTACTCCGGTGTCTGTCCTCACTCTCTCGCTCTTTCTCTCTCTCACAGTGCAGTCAGGATTAAGCATTTATCTCGGTGGTCCTCCTTTCGGCCCTAAACGCCCGTGAGGATGATAAGAGTTGCTGGGATTTGTCAAATTGTGCGCCATCGATTAACTGACCTTTCACGCCTGCAAGTCTCTCAGCCACTCCACTAACTGCCGACAGGCTAGATAGAGAGATAGATGGATACATCTGGCTGTTATTATTGTGTACAAGTTTGTAGTTACCAGGTGTGGCGGCGAGAGACGACAGGGGTATAAGGGCCAGGGGAGAGAGGGAGAGATGAAGGAGAGGGAGGGGGTCGGAAGGTAGAGAGCTGGAGATGGGGAAAGATACAGAGGAGTCCTTCAATTGCCCTATAGGCTCAGAATGTAACAGGTAGAAGTGTATCTGCTACTGAACAGTAATGAGTCTTGAATAATGAATAATGAAACACAAATTTTAAGGTGAGCCAAGAGGCTAATATCAGACAGGAAGAATTAGCAGCGAGTGGAGGAGCTGGAGGAGACACTGAGACATTGGCTGGAGGAGAGTCATGCATGTTGGTAATGGCCAAGAGCTGTTGCAAGGCGCTTTCTGGACACCTTTGATTATTTACTGGCATGCCTTTGCTGCTTCACCACCAATTCATTTTCAAGAGCATGAAAGAGGTTTTCATACGTGCGTATAACAAAAGCCTGGGAGAAATCTGGAGTTCAAAATTTAAGCTTATTGGAATCAAAATGTCTTTATTCATCCTTCTCAGAATAACGATCTATCGTCCCCAAGACAAGTATGGGTCCTTGAGAAGATTCCTGGGCATCTCGAATAAGTTTAATTTTCTTATAATTTAATTATCTAGAAATTCAATTATCCCAGTTAGTGGGTGCAGAAAAATTACTATTCCAATCACAGGAGTGGACAGTTCAATATTAAATCAACAACAAAAATCTTCCCATGGGGCAAAATCTTGACCTTGACTTAGGGCTCCTTGACATGAAAAAGTTTGGGAAGCCCTGATCGAGACTAACAATTATCAGCTTTATCAAATAGACAAAAAATACAAATCATTTGCGCAGTGAACGAGCGTGGTAATGAAAGGAAAATGCTAACAAAAGCCAAGGGTAATGCGTGGAGAGGAGGAGGAGGGTGACCCACCTGGACCTCCGCGTCGCCCCGCCTCAGAGATGCACCTGAGGCCGAAGCCCGATCACCGCCTCTCGGACTGGACTGGATTCTCTTGGCGCTGCGCTGTTCCGGACCGGAGGGGGAGGCGGGGGAAAGTGCCGCTGTCGCACTGCACAAAGCCTTCACTAACAAAAACAAAAAACAAAAAAGAAACTTGAATTACTTAACAGGTCGTCTGTGTCAACGGGGGTCATTTTGCCATTTCAATCCGAAAGATCTGAGCTATTTTAAGTTGTATTTCTAAAATGAAATAGCTTAAATAAACTACAGGACAGGTGATGCTCTCTTCCAGTTGAGTGGAGCCGGTCCTGGGGCTGGTGTTGCGTTGTTTCCCGTAGGACCACTGCTGCCCTATAGACCACAGATCAATCATCTTGTTTACTCTTTACTGTCATACACCAACCGACAGCGACAGAGCCTTATACAAAAAAAAAATCGCCATTCCTATATATTCCTATAAGGACTTAGAGTGTGTCTGTCGTACTTATTAGTGAGTTTGTGCGTGACCTTATCGTACCTTATGGCATTTTTTTGGTCTCCTCTGGTTGCTTTCTCTAAAATATTCCTATAATATTCCTATAGTGACTTGTAATTTTGCGAAATTTGTATTAGATCCTTCTAAAATTTATTATAGGATTATAGTTTTTCCGAATGGGATGCATCCGGGTTTATATAGGCACAGAGAGCGGATAGAGGCCCTGAATGCAGCTCAGTGTGAGGCTCCTGTCTTGTTATCGATATATGAGCGCTTGCTGGAGAGGATATTGACCGCACTAACTAGCCGCACTTTGATCATACGAAATTGCTTTCCAGATGACAACACATTAAGGATGAGAGCATTTTTTAAAAATCAAACCCGCCTTTCGCACCTCTCAGAAGTTTCTTTTCCGAATGAGATGGAAATGAGGAAAAGGTGTGAGTCCTATAGGTCGACTTTCTGGATGAATAAAAGAAAGGCAATAATTTATTTCCAAAAAAAAGGAGGGAAAGAAGGTTGCATCACTACCAAAATATGAATCTCTCACCAAGAAATCATGATCATCATCCGAAAAGAAAGTTTTTTATAGTATAGGCTGGAGCGTAATCGGTACGTGTTTAAAAACAACTATATGAAAACACATCCAACTTCTAAAATAAACGGATGAATAAAAACAAATAAACCTGCTGATAAAAAAGAAGGAAAATGTAGCCTACGCGTTTGAAATGGATAGAAACCGCAATTTGTATTTTTGCTAATCCTTGTGATAGATAATGGCAGTGACGGCTGATAAATTGCAATTGAACGGATAGAACATCAGTCATATTTTTGTTCAGAAATTATTACGGATAAATCTATGAATCTAACCGACTTTACGATTATAGTAGTCTAATAATATCAGCGAAGTTTAAACATAAAACTGGAACAAGTTCAGAGATCAAGATCCTTTGGGAAATGAGCTCGTGAAAGCAGGTTATTCGTTCGATAAGTAATGGCTAAATAACATTGATAATAATAACAATAATAATAATAATAATAATTCGAAACGAAAATAAACATTTAACAATAACTTTTACACTGCCTGTGATCCGTGAAAGCAAGTCTACATAGGCAAAATAATCTATTATATTATTATCATCATTATTGTGATTATTATTATTAGTAGTAGGCTAGTAATAATAGTTGTAGAATTAGTAGGCCTATTAGTATTAGTGTTAGTGTTACAATTATTATTAGTATTATTACTATTAATGCTATTTTATTAATATTATTATTACTATTATTATTATTATTATTAGTCGTATAGTAATATTAGGCTAGTATTGTTATTATTATCCTTGTAAATAAACGGCTGCAGACTCGCGTTATGTTTATAATAACTGTCATCAGAAGTGCAGCTAAATGAACAGCTGCAGCGAAAAAGCAGTGATATTATAACAAATGTAATTGGACAGGTTAACGACTTCCAACCCAGCCGCACGGAGGTGAGCGATGGAAGGAGGGGAGGGTGAGTGACGTGGGGAGAAATTTCCCCAAATGCCATTTAATGTCGGAAATATTTCCACCAAGTATTGACAGGAGAGAGACGGAGGAGGCAGCCGGCGAGAGGCGGCACAAACCCGCGGAAATAATCCAATTAACGGCCAGAGTTCATAGATGAGACTGGATTAGGTTTCACATGTATTGGCCTAAAACTTCACACCAACTAAACACATGCAGAACAAACTGTTTCAGGTGAAGCCAGAGGTTTAACGCAGGGAGTGAAAGTTGTCTGCTTCTTGTAAAGTTTTAAAAGGCCATAATCGTTTTTTCATGATGCCGAAACTCTGCTGCTTGTATCAGAAAATCAGACTGTATTTCAGCATCATTTTATTTGTTCCACGTATTTAAAATGAAATAAATCCGCTAAAATGCTCTATATTAATCAATTATTATAATTATTATTATTGTTATTATTGTAGTTATTATCATTACTATTATTATGATTATGATTATCGAATCTTTTGGTAAATTAATTTGATTGTTGTCAATTACAGATAATTACAGATTAAACTGAAACTTCCTCACTTGTAAAACAACTCTCTCTCTCTCTCTCTCTCTCTCTCTCTCACACACACACACACACACACACACAGACACACACACACACACGCACACACACACACACACACACACTTTTCAGAACTTTGGTGAGGCAGGGTCGTGTTCTGCAAAGTTAGATGTGAATAATTGACGAAAGAAAAACAACATTCGGTGGGGTAAGGGTGGATCTATTGATCGATCTCTTAATCTGGAATAGTTACATGCAAGTATTGATTTACAAACACTGTTTATCTGGAAATATACTGGCACAAATAGTTGATGGAATACACCCACGGCGCACATAAATATGCATCAAAGTTGTAAGGGGGTAAACACCTACAAAAAAAAAAAAAAAAACTTTGAGGAGAGACCAGACAAGCCTGGTAAAGATTATTCCAATTTTTTTTCAAGTTTTGCTCTGCACTATATCGATGGACCCACTTCTGAAACAAACTCCCATGCGAGCCAGAAAACACACACATATCACAGGGTTTAGTCCTCCTGGAGTGGAAACCAGACTTCAGTATTTCCTTGGGTGAACAGTCCATGAATTATTGTTGCTGGGTTGATTTTTTGGGGGGGAGAAATGTATTTTTGTTGCATAGCTGGGAAAATAAATTTGGAAAAAAAATAGGTGCGTGGGAAATAATTCAAAAGCTTAGGCCCGTGATCTCTCACCAAGAAAACACAAGTCGTCAAGGAATTTTGGATGAACTTCAGATTGACTATGGATGTGAAATCTTCCACAAACTTCCACAAACAGGGGGAATGGGAAAGAAAAATATGGCTGCTGCATGGAGGCTACACACACACACGCGCGCGCGCGCGCGCATTTGCATCCTGGAGCAGAGAGCATGAACAGCGTGACACAAAGACAAATGCATCCGAGGCCAAACATTACATACACATTGTAAAGGTAAATTAAACCAGGTCACTCACACAGACAGATGGAGAGGGAGAGAGAGAGAGAGAGAGAGAGAGAGAGAGAGAGAGAGAGAGAGAGAGAGAGAGAGAGAGTGAGAGAGAGAGAGAGAGAGATGCACGGAGGAGACACCGGCTGCGTCTTGCTTGCCGTGTGAGTGGCTGTTTAATTGACTGATTGATACGGCGGTGTGGAGGTGAGGGCTGGACGCCTTAACAAATAGAGACACTTAAAGGCTAATCCGGGCCAACGCCGACAGCTTAACGCACCAAAGTACTCCCATAGTCGAGAGTTTCAGACCTTCGGACATGCAGCGAGAAGCCGAAAAGATTTTTCCTCCGTCTGCTTGCAAAGGATGTGGGCCTTAAACTTTTTTAGGATGTTGTCCAAAAGAGGACAGATTTAAAAATATTTGCATCTTCAAAATAAAAACAAAAACAACAGAAACTGTGTTACGCACATGCTCTAACTTTTGAAACAGATCTTACAGGTTATACTATATTCACAAATATTATAGTAACACCCTTAACAATTACTACAATAATAGTAAAATCCTTAGAATAATTTTCAACAATATAGCCAATACAAATCAATCATGAAATATTTTTAAACACACCAGTGGACAACCATCACAACTTTGTTTTCCACGAGTGAAAATAATTTGATCTAAAAAAAAAAATGCATGTATTTTCAAATACGATAACATACCTCCAGTTTTAATGTGCCGGTTTTTCGGAGCGTGGTTTTACTCTCTCGCCGCTTAAAGTGCGATCAGTCTATCCACACGCGTTCAGTCTGACGGCGCTTGATCCAGACGCGCACCGAGCCGGGGACCGGAGAGAGGCAGCACTACTACCGACCTGAACCGAGGGAAGTGAGGAGAGGGAGGCGGGGGGAGGGAGGGAGTGAGGGAGGGGAGCGGAGGAGGTGTGCATCTCTCTCTCTCTCACTCTCTCTCTCGCTCTCTCTCTATGTGTGTGTGTGTGTGTGTAAGTAGTTAATTAGTAAATCCCCATTCGCTGTGCCTCGGGTCGGTTTGTTTTCCCCGGTCGACAAGCCGAGAGGAAAGAGAATTTGAAGTAGGATTCGACCCGTTTCCGCTCCTGTGTCTCATATATGAGGTGTGTGTGTGTGTGTCCCTGTGTGTGTGTGTGTGTGTGTGTGTGTGCGCGCGCGCGTAGTTTGATGAAGTGTGTGTGTGTGTGTTTTCTCTTTCACACAACACTCACTTTCGCGCCGCCACAAGAGGAGCCACTTTATCCCACAGTCTCGCCTTTTCTCGCCGGTATCGAGTCACTGTGTTCATCTCCATGTTTACCCAAAAGCAGCCTAACTTGAATCACCCCTAACTCCCCAATAAGCAATGAAACGATCCGCTTCAAAGAATCACTGGGTCCAATGCAATATGGATTCTGACGATGTAAGGAAACCATCTAAACCTACAACTTTCTATCTATCTATCTATCTATCTATCTATCTATCTATTTCAATTCCCTTTTGAACAAAGATCTTACTGCTTTGAATGATACCACATTTGACAGCGTCACTGTGATTTCCTATCTTCATTTAGAGCAAAAATGCCCATCTAGTCGCAATAACTGATACTAAATATGACTGAGATGTTTTCTCGTTCTCTCATGAATATAAAGGATCCCTAAAACATGAGTCACCAAAGTCAAACTCCACTTGTCAGTCAGGGTTTAGCAGATGAGCAACGTTCACTACTGTTGTCAACATTTCCCCTGTTGTCACTGAAGTAAAATCCACATTATGATGAAATACATGATCTGTCTTCAACTCAATAGCATGACGTCTACCAAATGAAATCACACACACACACACACACACAAACAGCAGAGCATGCCCTGGCTCTCATGCCAGTAATCGACTCTGCCCTTAACAAACTTTAATTACTTAATTGATCCCCAATCAGCAACTTAATAATCAATTAGGTAAACCTATGGAACTCACTTGAGTGCAGAGAGCCGGAGTCTATGACAAGGGAATCAGAGAGAGAGAGAGAAAGAGAGGAGAGGAGAGGAGAGCGAGATGGGAGGGAGATGAGGGGAAGAGATCGAAGGACGAGATGTGGAAAGAGAGGGAAGAATGGGACGCCGTCAGCTCCGAAACCGTATATTTCACATTTACATGCCGACCGTTTAGTTGACACTCTTCTGACTTACAATAAGTGTGTACAGCAGAAAAAGGTTAAATTCCTGTGTCTAAGAATTACATACAAAGGGCAAAGGTCAAAGCAAGAGTGACCAGACGTTAGAAGTACATATACTTTTGGGAGCCTACAACATTCAGGTATCTCTTGTAGCGAGGTATTGATTAGAAATAGTATTGAGACTGGTGATAAACTGGTGATTTAGAATAAGCTAGAATCTCTGGTGATCACCTGATATGTCAGTTATGTGTTTGTGTCTGTCCCATTTCAAATAAACCAGATATAATACAAAAGTGTATTCGTAAGACCAAGGCCAAACAAGATGCTGAATTTATGGAACAATATTCTACAGTAGTACAACAGGGCCATGGTCACGGCCACGGCCTACATACACCCGAGCATGCAAACACACACACACACTGACACACACATACACAAACCATCCACCTCTTTATCGCCCTCTAGTGTCGGCTGGTGACCTGAGCCGTCTATCAGTTCTCGTTAACCCGTCCAGCTGCACTTCTGCCTCCATCTTTTCTCCCCCTTTTTTTCTTCTCAACTTCCAGTCCAGTGCTTTGTGTTCGTACCTTGAACATACAGTTGCTATCATATGACTCAGAGCGCCATGCATTCATACCAGGATACTGTGATCCATGTATGTGTGTGTGTGTGTGTGTGTGTTCTGTGGCTGTTTGTGTGCGTCAGGCTTGTGTGTGTGTGTGTGTGTGTGTGTGTCGGGAGCGGGGAATATCAGACACTCTCACACACTCAGCAGATGAAAGCTTCGCCAATACTGCGAGTCCCCTGAGGGTCATGGTGATATTGATGTGTCCACTGGTGTGTGTGGACACCCTTGTGTGTGTGTGTGTGTGTGTGTGTGTGTGTGTGTGTGTGTGCATGTGCGAGCGCATGTTCATATATGTGTACGTGCGTGAGTGTATGTGTTGCATGTGTGCGTATCACCTCTAAAAACCCAAAAGGGCAGAAGCAGCAGGCACACCGACACATACCAGTAGCCTCTAACCGCTGATCTCAGAGCAGCTCCAGTCATTTTAATGTCCGCTGTGCTGCAGCGGCCGTGCGTTTCCCACTGATCCCTGCTCAGCGACCCGGGCGGCTGAGTCTCTGACACCTGGGAGGTTTGTGACAGAGAGGGGAGGCGCTGGAAGAGGATGAATAACTGACCTATAGCATCCCCATTGACTGAGGTAATTAATATAAGTAGAGCAGGGGATTCTTAGCTCACTTTTCACTGTATGGATTTGCTGTCGCCTCACATTTGGTATGTTTTATGTCTATTCAATGCAAATCCAATGTGTTCCGTCCCCGGCCCGATCATGACAGCTAATTTTGGCATGTGAGCTGTTTTGATAGGGCAGGTTTTAATTGTGGCACAACAAAAGCCTTGGTGTGATTGATTGATATAAAATCTCATGTGAATGAATGTCAGATTGCAGTAGAGTGAGCTGTTAAAAGGCTCACATTTTATGCATTGTATTTCCACCGTAAGCTACTGTATATACTGTGTGAGTGTGTTGGCTCTATGCATCCTTAGACTTCATGAAGCTAGAATATAAAGGTAGTTTCTACGCTATTTCCACAGATAGCTGGTAGCAGGATAAAGAATGAAGCGAGTTCTTGTAGGTACAGGCACGGAAATTAGGAGAGGGAAATACGGGGAGCAAGAGAGGAAGGACAGCGAGGAAGGACAAGGAAATCCTCATAGACTCTCTGGCAGAGTCTCTCTCATACATGCATGCACTCTCTTTTTTCCTCTTTCTCTTTGTGTGTGTGTGTGTGTGTGTGTGTGTCTGAGTGAGAGAGAGATAGAGAGAGAGAGAGAGAGAGAGAGAGAGAGAGAGAGCATGGAGGGAGATGACACAAGCAGGACAGACAGGAAGACAGGCAGAAGAAGGTGGGAAATGGAGAGAAAAGGAGGGGAAAGAGAGCAAGAAAGAGCTCCACTGCCTAGTCTTAATCTGAGCTGTTCTGATCAATAGCCCATTTCCCATTGTTGCCAGAGCTGTTCGATCGCTACACCACGGAATTAACACACCCACTTTAATCTAGGGGGAGAGGAGAGCGGGAGGGAGAGGAGGGGGGGAAGGGAAAGGGGAAGAGGGGGTTAAGGGGGTGAGTGGGGAGCAGCTGTGGAGGCATTCTCAAATGAAATCAAATCTAATTGTTATCACTGTAGCCGCTGCACTTATTACTACCACTGTTACAATTATCCACCCACCATATAGCTCTTTTTCCCCCCTCATACCTTGCGTCATGTGGTGTAAACTGGACGTAAATAATCCGAATTAGTGTTTATTTGTTTCATTTTGCTGGGTTTAGATTGGATTGGGGGGGGGGGGCAATGTTGTGAAAGGCTTGGCTCATTCCTTGGTGACAGGGAATGGGTTTGTGGTCGGGTGTATTGTGGTGGATACTCACTAACGTCTTGGTGTCTCAATTCACCTTGACTGCTTTAAGACTTTTTTTCATTAGGGTTCCTTGAAGTAGTACTGTGTAATGTTGCAAGAATGTGTTCGTGATCATGACGTCACTGGGGCAGCTCATTAAATATCACAGGGTTTATATAAGTGGTGCCAATCAGTCATTTTTTTCTGCCAGTCATCTCAGAACAGGTCTTTTCTTCTGACTGAGCGAAAGTCTTAACTTAAACATTGTATGTGCAACAAATAGAAAACGGGATATCTACAATCTAAAATGTGTTGTATTGAAAGAACATGTTTTTCCAACTGCTTTGCTTATTGTCTTCTGAAACTGAAACTCATCTTGTGTGCAATATTGAGTGATGTACTATTGTGAAGGTATGTGTGTCTTAAATGGATGAATTGGAGGTGAGATGTCTTTGAAGGGCTAAAAAAAAAATTATATTCTCCTGTTTGAATATCTGTGTTATTGTAATACTTCAAAAGACCATGGCACATACAGTGATTACGGGTAGCCACTTTAAATCAATAGACAAAATTTAATAAGCATCAGCTTAGAGAATGACCATAATTTCATATCATACAGAGTGCAGGCTATCAATTCAAAATCCAATCGGTCAAGGCAACAGCGACGGCCGCCACTATTCCTGTGCAGTCATGAAGCACGATGCTCTGCAGGTCTGCAGCAGGCAGATACACATCATGCCAGTTGTGACGTATACATATTGTGAAGTAGTGTCCCTATGATTAAAGACACCAAAATGCCCACCGATGGCTTTTCCCTTTCACAACAAAGCTTTCACACATTTACTCCTCCATTACTAAAGTGAATACTTCTCTATCACAGTGCCAACACTTGGGTTTAGATGTTTAATACTGTCGTCTACAGCTTTAGGTGTTGCCAGTGGAGTCTTTGCTTACCGCCCTCCACTGAGACGTCTTGAGGGGAAACGCAGCAGAAAGCTCTTCCCTGCCACCCCAGGCTACCGCCCAACTTTTCCTCCAATCCATTCTACTTACTCTAGTCCTTTTGAAGTCATTTCATAACAGAGCAATTTTCTCGTTAGCGTTGGGCTTTAATTGCGGGTAATTAAGCGTGCTCCAGCAGTATAGAGAGCGCTGTTCGGAGGACTGGGGGAAATTAGCCGTAGTTCAGCTGTGAAATATGGGGTTAAGTGAGAGAAGGGGTAGGGAGAGGGGAGAGCCGAGGGGGGTCAGTGACTCCAAAACAGGGGGCAGGCCGTCTGAAAGGAAAGCTGCTTTGGGTAAGGGTAAGATGGGAAGATAGCAATGAAAAAAAGCGGGAACACAAATAGGTAGTTTTAGCAAGAGACACAATTCGAACAGAGCCTGAACGAGGCTGAAGAGGGTATTGTGGCGAGTGCAAGAGGACGACAATGATTCGGAAAAGAAAAGGAGGAGGAAGGAGAGAGCATTGAGTGGAAGCATGCTCAGAAGCGTAAATTCATGCCAGTGCACTGAAAAGGAAGAACAAAATTAGGTACAGCAAGACGAATACAGAAAGCAGAAGTTAAGTTTCAGCATTTCTTGAAAGAATTTGGAGGGCATCATACTACATTTTTTCAGTATTTTTAAGCATGATTTACTGCAATGCCACAGTTTCATGTAATTATAAGAGGCGTTCCTCACTAATATGGGATGGGAGTAGGAGTAAAGTTTGATTGGGAACTTGGAACAGCAGAGATAATCTGAAAACAATTACGTATCATGAAAAGGGAGCAAATACAACTACTGCTACAGTATGTCTACATGTGAGTAGATGTCTCTGTGTATTGTACGTCTGGTGCCACATTTTTCTATACATATTACTGTTGTGTATGCAGTATCTCTTGCTTGAGCGCAAATAAAATAACTTGCGCAGTGCACTAACACCCCCTCCCATGCAACAGTGTGTGTACCAGCAAAACCCTGGGGTGGAACTAACTGACACCGAGCGGATTACGGACTTTACAGAGTGTGACCCTTGATTAAATGCAGCACCCTGCTGAATAGAGCCCCCGTGCCCTCGCATCCGTTAATGCTTTTATTTTAGCCCCCTAACAGCTATAAACGTCGGTGCAGCCATAAAACAGATGAGGAATGATTGGAGCCATTGACTGTACTGTCATATGCTCAGTGCAGGGGGACGGACTCCGCCGGGTCCTTTATGAGCGCTTTATCCCCCGTGGAACCATCCCCACTGACTGTAATGAACCTGTTAAAGCCTCTATAAATATTGGCTCACATGCTTAGTGATCGTTTGAATACCTCAGAAATAGAGCATCGTTGACAAACAAGTGGATGGGCGTCGGAGGTGGCGACGGTAATACCTAATCAATGGAGGGACCCTCCCTTGCAATGGGGCCCTCGCAGAACTTTGATTCGTACCGAGGGAATGGATGTGCCGCTTGGTTTAGAATGAGCACAAAAACTATCCTATTGATTAAGGTATTATCGATATCAATAAGAACACAAAGTTCCCTCTGCGTGACTTGGAAATTGCAGTGGTATTGGGACGGCCATCTGGACTAACTTATGACAGGCTGCACTGCAAACCGAACGTCTGCCTACCAGCTCAAGTGAAGTATTCAGAGTTATGGAGTCTCTGGTAGGGTTACTCCGAAACACTCCTCTTCCCTTGACCAACCCCACAGAGAAATTCATCCCATGTTGGGTGCCAGTGTTACAGATTAGATCTGAGCCCAGGTTGTCTTTATGGGAATCCAAACATTCACCAGTCGACGAAGAAGAAAATTCTCCCTCTGTCGAAGGGAGATATTTAGGTTTAAAAGGTCTTAAGCTGGGCTACTCTGCTCCATTCTAAATGCTTAAAGGAGAATACTGCTGAATTTCAATGTCGAAATATGTTATTCCTATGTCCTTGAAAAATTTGGTCTGTATTAGATAACATTCTCTACTGTCTTTCATAGGCAGAAACAAGAGAGTTTGTCTCTCTGAATATGTGATGCGCTCCAAGCAACCAAGGCAGATCTCAGGATGGCTCCCTTTCAGACTGCCTGAAATCACTACTTCTGGCATCTAAGGTCAATTTTCACTTTTTGCCGAGAGGTAATGTTGAAGGTATAAACTACTAGCAAGATGTTTCAGCAAAATCGATAACTATGTATGATTAGCATCTAAAACAGGAAAGGTTAGTGGCTTAGTGATAATTATTCAAGAAATGTAATTGTCCATTAGTAACGTCAAAATGAAGCTGGGTCTTCTGTCACCCAAATTTAAATGTCATTTGACAAAACACTGTGGTTGTTGAATAAATGGCATTTTAAAAAGTAATGTTTTAGTGAAATCGCAAAGCACAAGGGGAACAAAGATTACAACAGGCCAAAAGCAGTATATAACTATGGTCCATATAAAAAGTAAAAGAGCCCATATTTGTTGTAAAGTTAAGATTTCTATGGTAGCTCCTGTGATACAAACTTATATTTATGTGCTTACTATCATGTTTGTCTGCTTATCTAGATATTCACAGCCATAGCTTTGCATATAAAATACTGCATGTACATATTTTGTAGCGGGCCAACACATTTTAGTGCTGTACAATTCATTTGTTCTTATTATTATTTATCTTGGTATCATTTTAAAGCTGTACTAACCAGATATTTATCATTTAGTAACTGCAGTGGTGTAGCACTATCAATGGCTGACATTTTCCTTCTGTTGTAGGTGAATGGCTGACACAGACTTCCAGTGAGAAGGTGTGACAAGTCACACATCTTTCATAACAACTTTCAACGAGCCAGAGCTTCCTTATTTCCCACATTCACAGCAATTATACATCATGATGTAGACCTGATCTTGTTCGTCCAGAAAAGGGAAAAACAACTAGAGCTTTCTCAAGTCAACAAGTGATGTTTTTCCACACTGTGTCACATATTCAATGTCACATAAACTTGAAATGAATGGAAAAGATAACTGTGACGGTATCAAAGAGGGGTTTTTCTGGGGATCTGGTCACCCATCACATGTTCCCCACCACACATATGTGAGGACAGGATTCGTGACCAAGTGCAACGGATGGAGCTGTTTTACACCATTAACAACACTCACCATGTGCATCAGTGCAGTATTCAACAACGCAATCAGCATTTTCAACGCAGTAGTCAAGAAGTTTGGTCTCCTGGATAAAAAGTAAAAATATCTGCCCAAAGTTAAAGACATGAGCTGGTAAAGATCTTGGAAGATCATTTTAACAGTATAAAATGCAAATGTTGTGGTTTTTGATGGTGTAAAATAGGTCCAAATGCTGCACTTCATCATAGAGAGCCATCTGCTTAAGAATCCTCTCCGTACATACTGTGTGAGCTGAAAGAGTCCAGGTGACCTTGACCTCTAGGGCACATTTAGGCCTAGTTGTTTTGAATAATGTAAAGCTCCGGTGGATGTAAAAACCCTGCCACAAAGTCAGTCTCCCATTCAATATGAAAGCAGCAGCTCCAGACTGCATATCAGTGTGATCAAAGGTTAGAGTCTCACTCCTCTGGTCTCTTGTCTCTGGCAGAGAGTCATTCATGTTCACAAAAACTGAGTAGACTGCCGCAGGTGACAAGAATAATATAATGTGAAACCTTAAATTGAGTGAAATTCCCTTTTAACGCTACATTCTTTAGATTGTTTTGGCCACGTTTCTAATAAGCTTAGGGATAGAATAAAGTAAAAGTGATTAGAAGCTGTTTGCAGCCCATAATGCACACATGGTGAGCAACATTTATATTTCTCTAGGCAAAGTGATTGATCCACCAGACACACCAGTCTCATGCAGCTTCAGGATAAATGCCTAAATTGTAAATTATACTAGTCTACTATAAGTAATAAAGTCTGTAGAAATGCAGTCTCATATCTTGGCTGAATTCATGAGTATACAACTGTGTCGCTGAGTTGTTGCTTACATGGTTGCCTTTACACATACATTCACTATTTGATGGCATCATTGGAGGTCATCAAACATTGAAATATGAGCATATACACGCATATATGCGCGCATGCACACGCCTGCCGTTTTGCGTTGGCAACTTTTCAAGTGGATATCCTCATTCCCTAAGTTCGTGTTTCAGTTCCCTGACCTCTCTTACTTTTCAACCCACATTTGTCTGGCATCCACCTCTCACTTTAACGTTACACTCCCTGAAGCCACGGCATAAATTGCAGATGCAACGCAAACACGTTCTCACTTTAAAGCAGAAACCTTTTAGGAATTGTTGTCGATCTATTTGGAGGGAGACGTATATTGCGCGCTGTTCGACAACTCTCCGGCGCACAACCGCATACAGTCTACATCAATCAATTTCTGCAGGAGGTGCGCATGTTTCCCTCTCGCCAAAGTGCATTATGTTTCTCTTGAGATTCTTATTTCTGACGCGTTCTCTATTATTAATGCCACTTGTCCGTAACAGAATAGGGAAGTAGGATGCTTACCTTCACCGATGCACCTTCATTGGCTTGACCAGTAGGTCCCACTTGGGTTCTTGGGAATCCTGTCGACGTGCGCAAAGGATTGATGGTAATCTGGGCAATTTATGAACAGAGCGGACCGCGCATCCTTCCTCTTACATTAGACTACACTGGTGAAGAGTCATAGTGACATGATCTATGAGCAGATTATCTATGCAGTGCAATGCTGGGTGAATACTGCTCAAACGAAAAAACAAAAAACAAAAAAACAATCAGGATGAGTGAGATGGGGAGGCAGCGCGCAGGTTTGGCGAGAGAAAAGTTGTCCTCGGAGCAACAAAAAAAGTTGACAGGAAAAAAGGCACTCCTCTGCAACCTGCTACTGTCCGAAATGCCTATCATATAGTTTATAGGGGAAATGTAACTAAACGGATTTGGGTAACAAAAAAAGCAACGAGAAATAGGCAAGTGCACGGGCTTGAGAGGAAAGAGAGAGAGAGCGAGGGAGCGATCCGGGCGCAGGGAGGGATGAGAGGACGAGAGCAGAGAGGGGGAAAGAGGAGGAAAAAGAGAAGCCGCTGAGCCTGTACCTCCACCTCACATCAACCCGACTGCATTTAAGTTTCTATCAGCTGTGGACTGTGTTCTGCACTTGTTCCCGTGGCCGTGAGACAGAAAATTGACCCGCAAAGTGAAGAGACCGCCACGGAAAATATATGTAGACGGGTGGTGGCCAGATAGCGGATCGATCGGGTTATAATTTTGTCCAAAGTCGGGGGAAAATAAAGTTCATGGAGGAATGAAATTTGAAAACAGATGGCGAATCCCGTCGCCCCTAAATAACATTCGATCTTTGGGAATGGAGTGTAGATAATATTTGGTTGGACGTTTGATGAAAATGACGGATTTTTCATTTTGGACAGGTGGGGGTAGATGGAGTGAGGGTGAGAGGGGGGAATAGGAGGGGGTTTGGGGAGGGAAGGTGGGAGTGGGGCCAGCGTGGAGGTGATGGAGGGTGGATATTATGTGTCTAGGGACAGAAACTAAACTTGGGAGAGGAGGACGCAGTGTTTTTTCCCCCCTTCAGATCTCATCCAAAGATCTCATCCCCATCCCCTCTCTCCATTTGCCCCCAACGCGCAGCAAATCCCCCCCTTTCCTTCGGCTCACCCCACAAAGAGGGGGGTGGGAGAGAAAGGGGGGTGGAGGGGGTGGGGAGGGAGGAAAAGGAGAGAAAACAAGAATACCAAATAAATGAGAAATTTTCGTACAGGCCCCGCTTCCGTGCGTTCCATGCTAGCAATAACAATTAAATATCGACCGCTTTCCCGGCCGGAGAGAACCTGAGATACCCAGAGACTGCCAAGTACCGAGACCCCCTCCCCTCTATTTCTCCCCATCTTCCACATATGCACTCACTCACTCCCTCACTCACTCACTCTCCTCCTTTTCTCGTCATCCCCACCCTATATACCTCTTTTCCTTCTAATCCAAGTCCATCAGGCCAATCTCTTCTAATTTGGTGTATCTCATTTCTCTTGATTCCATCCAACAACCCCATTTCAGCTCCACTTTTATCATTGCTGATTTGGGGTGGCCTCTTGGACACACTCCGATTTTCTCTCAATACAAGAGGACTTCCTCACACCATGCATGTTAGTTTATCAAAATCAATTATCGGATTGAGATTCACATTACTTTAGCTGGGTGTTATAGCCCAGACTCCAGCTTCACTCTGAAAGGGGGGATGTGTCATTTCAAACACATCTGTGAATCTAGTTTGGGGGCGCATTTGTGTTGATTTTTAACACAACATGCAAACAACAACACTTAATGACAGAACATGGTGTTATTAACATATGTTGTGTTGAAAAGTAACACAAACTAGAGACAAAGATGTGTTGAAAATGACCCATCCTTTTTAAGAGTGTTGTCAGGCAGGTCACAACTAGCCAACATAAGGAAAATAATATGATAAACTGTATGTCTATGTGTTGTATGATGTTGTATTATGAGTTGTATTGTTGTATTATGGCAAACAGATGTGCTGCTATAAGATAAACCCTCTGCCTCTTTGAAAGCCTCCAGTCCTCTATGGTCAAGTGGACAGGCAGTAGTGGACTGCATGGTTTTGTGTCTAAGAGTATTTTCTTTTGTGGTGGATGAATGTATTTTTGGCATTTATTTATCAAACCTGTGTGGATCGTTGTAGAATATGATGAGCCATAATCTGGTGGCCTTTCCCATAGAGGACAATGGAGTCTATAGGCTTCAGATGGACCAAAAGTGGGCAGGTATTAGAGGACTATATTGTTTTCTGACTTCTGGCAGGATTTTCGTGTGTGGTAAACGAATGCACTTTTTTTGGCATTTATTTCAAACCTGTGTGGGTCCTTGTACAATATGATGACCTATAATCTAGTGCTCTATCCAACAGAGAACAATGGAGTCTGGGCTTCAGACTTTAGACCAAACAGGTAGACTCCATTCCCTTCCAACAACCTCCTTTTGTTGATTGACGTGGCCCCTGGATTTGTGCAACTCGTGACAAGACTGCCAGAGAAGCAGCATTATGTTAGACTTATAAGTCCTGAGCACGCAATGCCAACTTTCCAAACGAATTGCACAACTATCAAAAGTTTCTCCATCATTGTCGTTGTGTCTTCTCTCACTCCTCTTTATATTTTTTTCCGCCTCAGAACTTCTCTCTGCTCGCACCCAAGCCATTCAATTTCTATTTATTTCACCCCCCACCCCACCCCCACCCACACTCTGGGAGCTCTCCCACCCCGCCACCCAGCACCTCCTCTGGTCTCCTCATCCTCCCTCTCATCTCTCCTTTTTCACACCTCTCCGCATCTCCTCGTCCGCTATTAAAACCCATTCTTCCCCTGTTGTCGCCCTAATTCTCTTTTCTCCATCCCACCGTCTTCCCTTTCCCTACTTCCCTCCACCTCGTTATCTCCCCCGTTTGACTTTAATTAGTTAATGCATTAATTATCTACGCCCCAATACCTGCACCATTAACATACCCTCTCTTCCCCATGGCTCTCTCTGTCTCAACCCTAAAGGCCTCTGGGCTGGAGCTATGTATGTGGACACACGGTGAGGCGCGTGCACGCACACGCACGCACATCCACGCACGCACGCACGCACACACACGCACACACGAATAGACACACACACAAAACTGTTCCCGTCTCCTCATTTTTTCCCCTTTTTTACCCCATGCCTCTTTTTCACTCTATTTCTCGGTCTTCCACTCTTTGCCCCCTACCTATTTCCCCCCCAGTCATCTCTCTCCCCCCGTCTATCTTTCTTCTGCCCCCCTATACTCTCCTCTTTTTCTCTCTGTGCCTTGCAGTCGCCTCTGCCGGCTGGTCTCTCTCCCCGGCGTCGGAATTATGAAAAATGCGCCCATCGACAGAGCGCCTCAGCTTCGATTAGCCGAGATGGGACATGACAGGCCGCGATCAATACTTATACCGTCCTATAACGTGTCAACTAATGAATCAATCTCGGCTAAATTTTCCATTTTTCAAAAGCCGACGCGAGAGACTGGAATATCCTCTTTTGTAAAGATATTATTATCGATTTCGTCGGCAATTTGACATCGGGGGTAGTTAATTCCACTCTAGAATAAAATTGAAAACACTTGAGATTGAAGTGAGAGAGGGAGAGAGAGAGAGTGAGAGAGAGAGAGGAGGGAGGGAGGGAGAGGAGAGGAGGGAGGCAAGGGCAGGCAGGAGGGGAGGGGGAGACGGTTGTTGACTTGATAAAAGAGAATGGGAAGATGGAAGGAAGGGGAAAAGGGGTAGGAAGAAGAGATACTACTGGTGGTATTGCAGAAACAGCAATGTGTCTGTCTGCCTATCTATCTATCTATCTATCTATCTATCTATCTATCTTTCTTCACACACAATAGACATTTAAAAATGAAGGAAAGGGAAAGAAACAATGTTAGAAGATGCATTTAGATATATTTATGCTGCAGTTATTTTTGTTGTTGAGGACCCATATTGCGTGTGGTAAACTAGCCTATATGTTTAGGTCATTTCTGCTGGACTGATGGACCATTAGCTTGCATGAATGATCAGCAAGATGCTTTTGGCTAAAACCCCAATAACTGGGCAGATGTATTTCTATGGTAAATCATATGGCAAAGCCATGTATGTTGGGCTAATATTGTGTGTTGATTTGAATGGAAAGTTGTGAACTATTCAAAGCTTGGAATTATTTCTATAGCACTGTAAACATATGCATTTTAAATCTATCAATACACATTAATAGAAGTTATGATAATGCAACTGTCTGTTTACGTGTGTATATGTGCATGCACGCATGAGTGTGTGTGTGATTGTGTGTGTGTGTGTATGTAAGTGTGTATGTGCATGCGTGCCAGTAGAGAGAGAGGGAGAGAGTCAGCATGTGTGTCAGAGTGAAATATAGATGGAGGAGGCCGGTGTGTGTGAGGGTCAGCGAGGTGCAGTGTAACTGTCGACAATCACAGCCTTATTTACCTGTCAAAAACACTATCATCCCACACAGCCCCAGCCAAGCAATTTCTCCTGTCTCTCCCTCCCTCCTCTTTCTCTCTCTCTCTACCTCCAATTACAACCTAGAGGGCTATTTCTCTCCAGGACAAAAACACTCCCCGCAAGCCCTCCCTCTCCCTTCCGATAGCCCCTTCTCTCTCCCCCCTTTTCTCCCCCTCTTCCCCCTCTCTCTTTCCCACTCTCCCCCACTCTTTTCCTCTGCTGAGAGTTGGAGAGTGGAAATGAACAAGCTGTAAACACACACCACTTATCACAGTGTATGCTGTTGTGTATTTGTGGGGGGAAGGCTGGCGAGGAGAAGGCTGTGGTGTATGAGGCCAGAGGCACGGGCTAACTTGCCAGACAGACAGACGTGGAATAAAGACGCACCGTGGGTGAACGACGGATTGATCAATGCACTGCTGGCCGCTCACTGCACTTCCTTCTAAAGCCATACTGTACTCCACACTGCTGAAATGCACACGGCTACTGAATACTGAAGGTTGAATTTATATATGGAGAGTGTATAATAAGTCTTGTGCCGTCCTCTTACACTGTATGTAAGGCCCTGCTTGGGCCATGTGTGTCAGCATGAACTGTGAAGCTTTGATCTGCATCAAGACAAATTCCTGTACATTCATCGTAGCGATTCTGATCAACATATGCGGAAGGAGGCCAAACGGCTGCTGTATTAACAAATGTCAATACATATTCCTCTGTCAGTTTGGTTTTGTACAAAGCCTTTATTCAGTTTTCAGTGTGTCATGTGAAGAAATTTCAAGTGGCATAGCACAAGTGTCGTTTTGAGGATCAGGTTTCAAATGTTCAGCTGAATTTGAAACAGTGCCGTCTGTGTTATGATCTAAAAAAGAGAAACAGGGGACTTTTTTTTTTAAATGGCTGACTATTCTGTTCAAGAAGGCCAATGGAAAAGGAAAAATACACAATAAGTTCTAAGTTTATATGCTTTTGAGTCAGTGAAAGGGAATGGGCGCTGTTCAAAGGTATAGTGCTGAATAATATGACCCAGGAGCTGTCCACGCCGGTGGTGCTGAAATTGTCTTGCCCCAAAAGAGAGATTTTTCTGTTTATTGTACTGAATACTGAACACACTCTTAAGAGATATAAGATATAATCAAGAGGCAAATATATGGCTTAATTATCTGTACCAATTTGGTAATCTGCTATGGAATGCTAAATTTGTGTGTATCCAGATCAATCAAAGTGTTTAAAATTGCAGAGATAAAACATTGACATTGTGCATTAAGATGAGTCAAATGAAACACTTAAAAAATATAGTGTGCATCTGAGTGTGTGTTGTGTCTGTGTGTCATCTGGAGGCAGATGAACTCGGACATACACCCAACGACTATAGTTAATGTAGGGACTGCAGAACTATGCTTTGCTTTTATGTTGTTATGCTTTGTCTGTGTTCGTTTCTTGATGTGTGATATTGCTAGGTGTCCACGTTGAGGTCCGGGCATTTTCTGTGTCCCTATTATTATATCCTTGGAAAGTTATTGTTTCCATGTGGATATAAAGAAAAGATTCAAGTGTGTATGAGTGTGCGACTGTGTGTGTGCAATACATTTCTTATTGGCACCCCGGTGGTTAAGGCTACCAAAGCTAAAGCAGCAATCACATTGCAAGGTTCTTAGGTTTGAATCCGAGTTATGACCTTCGTCTCATGTCATTTCCCCTTCCATCTTTCCTGTCACTCTCTATACTATCTTATACACTGTGAAAAATATTCATCTTAACAAGTCATTTAATCTAATATTGAGTCTTAGAAACATATTTTCCTTTAACAAAGTGGAGTAGGATCATTTCACTTTTTTCCAATAAAAATCAACTTGTTTCAAGGATTTTGTTAGATACTAGTGGAGTGATCAGTTTTGTTTTCAAGATATTGTCATTGTCACTGGTATTTTTTGCTTGTTTTAAGGAAAATAAGGTTTTTAGACTGAGCATGCCACAACATGATTCATTAAGATGGTCATATTTTGTGTAAAGAGATGCCTTAAAATATTATAATAAATTTGTCCTGATTACCTAAATGCTTTATAAATAACATTGAACAGAGATCTAAAGGTGAGACTGGGACTGCGGGCTTGCTCAGTGAGATTTCCAGGAGTTTGTCAGTGATTATCTTTTAAAGGAAGCCCTTCTCTGACAGATTATTCAGGATGACGGCAGGCAGAGTGACAGATAGTGATAGATGGGGATGGCCGCCCCGCCGCCTGACTGAAAAGCCACTGGAAAGAATTTTGCTGATACATGACTCTGGCGGATACTTGGGTGGCCTTTTATTTCCTGACGCCTGGGACTGAAACACACACATGTACACACACACACGAGCGCACACACACACACGCACACACGCACACAGACTGATAGCAGTCCCCTGCCTGTCTTCGTGACTGGTTCTGTGAAAGGGCCATCTGACAAAGCCATTAACAAGGCTGTGTAATACCTGTGTCTGTAGTGAGCAGACAGTGACACAAAAAGACATTTATGGGCACTGCCATGACAGGAGACATACTGTGACATCTGACTGACTGACTGACTGACTGACTGACTGACTGACTGACTGACAGACTGGCCAGCTGGTTGACAGATAAAGACAGAGACATTGACATCACTGAGACAGCGATAGAGACGATGAGGATGGGGGACAGAGAAAGATGAAACATGTCAGAGAGAGAGAGAGAGTGAGGGAGTGTTCGCATGGTCTGAGAGAATTTTGGATAGGTATACATAGGAATTTTTCTGCATAATTTCAGCCACTGTATTGACACTTGGGTACTTTAGTCACTGAAGACAGTCATGCAAAGCTTTTTGAATGCATCGAAAAAGGAGCCAAATTTTACACAGCTAAGGTTAAGGTTAAGCACACAAGGTTTAGGTTAGAGACAGGTAATGGATGACAGTAGTAGCTTCATCTTGAACTATCATAAAAAACAAATGCATTTTCACCAGCGGTGCAGTGTTCACCTGCAAATTATGGGGATTTGAGATGTCATTTTAGGATTCAGGCAGATGTAGGACTGGAGGTACGACTGTAGAAAGTGAAGGAGAGAAAGAGAAAGAGGGAGTTCTAGACAGAGAGATGGAACAAAAGTCGGAGCAGAAATGTAAAGCGGGAGACAGAGACAAAGCATGAGACCAAGAGAGAGGGAGAGAGAGAGAAGAATGATGTTGAATTGAGAGTGTGTGTATGTGTAGGGGTGTGTGTGTGTGTGTGTGTGTGTGTGTGTGTTTTAGTGTGTGTGTTATTGTGTGCGGCCAGGGCAGCAGGCAGAGGCAGCTAAGCAGAACCAGCCAGCCCTCACAAACCAATCAGGCCTTCATTAGGCTGGGCGGGAGGGATCGATGGCCAGCCCGCATCAATTAAACAGGGCCCGCACCACACTATACACACACACACACACACACACCTATCCTATACACTGCCATCACACTACATACACACGCCTATTCTATTACCACAGCACTACACACACATGCACAAACTGACAAACTATGCTAACTATACTGCACACAACACAACACTAGATACTATACACACACATAGCCTACAACTATCTATATTAGTCATATGCTACATTGTCATTCGTATTGTCATAATCACATAATACATCTCTATGCTTTTCATATGTGCATACACCAAACTACTCACTACACCTCTGCTATATGCAATAGCCAAAATACATCATTAGGCCTACCTGATGTTCATGCTGGACCGATCAATTAAACAGTTAATAATTTCCAGGTTTTTTTTTTTTTTAACACATTAATATTGCCATATTCTCATAGGCTACAAAATAACAGCAAGGCTATAGATGTTAGTGAGGTTTCCAGCAATTCCTGATGCTTACTGAGTATAACCCCCGTTACAGGCAAACTGGGCATTAAAGAGAGTTTCTGACTTAAAAATAATAATAAAAAACTACTTTTCAAGGCACTTTCCAAACTGCAATCAAACTGTAACCTGTCCAGTCGCTCTTTCACCCCGACATACACTCACAACATCGATAACACCCAATTACACACAAGCTCGCACATGGTGGGTCTTGAACACACAATTACACGCGCTCCGGACACACTTTTATTAACACTCAATTACACACACGCATAAATCACTGACGAAGCGCACGCCCAGGAGAGCGTAACCGGAGACCGGTGCGTGAGGGATGGATCATTTTCTCTGGCCATCCCTCTCTTTCTAAAGGCCGAAATGTTTTAGGTGTAGTAGACAAAAGAATTGACAGATTCTTTACAGTCTCACGGTGCACAGATAGACACGGAGGGGAAGGACACGACCGGGAAGAAGGGGAAGGCAGTTACTACATGGTAAAAATCCAACAATAGCCTAGATACGACATCTTTGCCTTGTCCTCTGTCACATGTTTTGGTCTTGTTTTTGAGAAACAAACGTAAGACCACTGAAATCTACTTAAACAACTAAAACGCCCCTTCCTTCCCCCAATTGCTTCCGGGTTGGAGCACACGTTTCTATGGCGATGATGAAGTTCCTTCTAAATATGAGGATTGTGGGTGAAAATTTGTGGCTAAATGTTAAGATTAGGCTGTAAAATAACGTCAACGTTTCACAATGTTACATGTTTTACTTGATTTTATGAATTAGATACTGCTCAGTAAAGAAGAGACATGATTTGTTAACATGTTTTAGTAGGCCTACACTATAATTGAGTGTGATAGCGTGCAGGTTTAGGCTAGATAAGCGCAGAGTCTCATCCCTAACTGACCGCCTGACACAAGTTTACCTCTAAACGCCCAATAGCGCCGTGGTAAAAAATATTCAACTCTAGAATAAATGTGTCTGTATTGGGCGATTACCGGGCCACGCTTCCTGAGCCCCGCGCGTCACCTGCTCGCCGTGGCATTGACACGTCAGTCTCCCGCAGCTAACGCAATGTGACAGTGTTGAGATTATAATATCTGGCCCGTATTACCGGGCATTAAACGCCATTACCGCGCCCCGCCCGCTCAGGTGGGCCACTGCGGGGCTGAGGGAGAGATCAGGAAATTGAGAGAATGCATTGTGGAAAGAGGGAGGAGAGCGGGGAGAGATAGATGAGTGAATTTGAGAAAATGGGAGAAGCAGTTTAGCTCCCATAATAGGCGTAGTGGTTGCATCGCGTGGAGAAGGGGAGAGAAAATGTAAACATCTGACAATTAAATAGGAGAGATCTGGCTTTTCTGTCTGATTTTATGGCTTTCATGAGGATGCGTTCAAGGAGGAATTGTACTGTGATACTGCATGTGGCAAGTGAGCCATTTGCTGAATAACGATGCTGAAATCTGCCACCCAAATCATCAGAGTACATAGAAGTGTGTGTGTGTGTGTGTGTGTGTGTGTGTGTATGTGTGTTCCTCATGACAGGGGAGGGGCTGTATGATATAATAACAAGAAGAAAGGGGTAAGAGGGGGCAGCCCAATTGGATAAAGCTATTCTAATAATGAACAGCTGAACAAGCACCATCACTTCACATGATTTAACGTTTACACCACGCCACGCCTGGCCTCATATCGTTTTCCCGGGCCTTCATTTGTTTCACCCAAAGAAAACACTTCTATTCCACAGCCTTGTTGTTTTAATTAGGGAAATTAATAAATAAGAATAAATTAATGTGGCCTCCTCGCCTCCTCCTGTACCCCCCAGAACAGTGGCACCACCGCCTGCCTCCCTGCTCGCTTGCCTGGGATGTATTTGCGCGCCATAATTAACGCTTAATAAGTAAGTGATTCATTATGATTAGCGTGCGGATTCGCCGTAATGGCCCCTCTCTGTGCTAGCAATCAACCTCACTCTGTTTATCAACACATGAGGCCCCCGATCCGTCTCTGTCTCCGTACACGCTCATCTCCTCCCCAATCTACATATCCGCCACTGTACTCCATCCCTCTGTTCCTGACGCGGGGCCATTTGTTGGGCTGCTGGTGGAGGCCCGGTGTCTCGCTCTATCCATCTGAGTGCCATTAGGCAAGCTGAGGAGGAGGAAGGGGCTACGCAGTCATCAGAAACGGGGGTACAATTGTCATAAGAGGGGAAGGATCGCTCATTTTAGTGATGGGATAGACGCCAAAGCGAAGGGCTCATTTATTTGAGAGGAAATTGATAGGTCTTACCCAGCGTGGGGACAAGTTGGCGCGAGTTGAGAGTATAAGGAAAGCTTCATGTGTCAAAGGATCGCTCATTATCACTCATCAAATGGAGGATGTTGATGGGGGCTTATAGCACAAACCACAGGAGTGGAGGACATTAATTCATTATCACTGTAATGTTTTTTGGGGCGGGTAGTGTGACTCTTGTAATGTGATGGAGACTCATTTAGCTGAAGTCTCCGGGGGGTAGTTTGTTTATTGTTTTGCATTTACTTATGCCCCCGCGAGGGTGGTGTGTAATGCACCGGTGCTGGAGAGATAGTAAGAGCAAAGCTAGTGATAACAGCAGAGGCCGTTATGACTGGAACTGGAACCACAGGCAATGGAAAGTAGAGAGAGAGCACTGCAGAAAACAAATAGGGCCTGCAGATTTAGAATTAAAAAGCACCGGTTTGTTAAATCTAAATCAATCAGTATCGTACATCAAACAGTATTGGAATGAACAGGATCTTCACTGGAGATCCCACGAAAAGTAATTTTTAGACCAGACACCAATTTCTACACACTGTGCGCACACATGTACACACACACACACACACACACACACACACACACACCCACACACACACACAGCACAAACAATCCCTCAACCGGCTTGGTGGGGATCTACTTGAAGATCCACTCAATGAGCTTTTTCACCAACAACTCCACTTGACAGCAGTTTGCTTGAGCCATTTCATACGCTCCGAGAAAGGTTTGCACTTTCCCTCCGCTCCCGCCACCCCCCCACCCCCCCTCCCTCCCACTATTCCTCCTAGAATGTTCATTGCCCAGAAAATAATTTCTCTAGTCATTTCAGCGCCTTTGTGAGCGGCAATCAATTTCTCTTCTCTTCATGATGGTCCCGCGTGTGGGCACAGAAGTTTGACCTTCTCTAAAAGATCTATCAATTTATCCGTCCATCCTGCAACCTATCCATTAATGTTTTCATCTTCCCCTGTTGTTTTTTTTTTCTCCTCCCTGGCTGGCGACTGTTGGGCGGTAAAGTGGCTTTAAGCTCATGTGTTCATCAAGACTTAGTGGCTGTCTGTTTGTGCAATTATACCCCGGTCTTAGAGCCGAGCCAAAATCAGTCCGCGGAGAAAATGATGGCCATTTTGATTGAGGAGAATATGCACTTGAGACAGAGGGAAACCCATTTTGAGCATTGTGATGGCGGAACCTGGGGAGGCGAAAGGGTCGGGGTAAGGCTAAATGACATATCACATTACCAGCTAGGGGTCACCCAATTTCTCCCAATCTACTACCAGCATTTCTGTGGCAACAGCACTGTTAAAACCTAACCCATCTTTCATCTGTCTGTCTATCTGTCTGTCTGTCTACCTGTCCACACATCCTATCAGTGTCTTCCTTTCCTTCTGGGCATGCATTTATCTAATGGACTGTAAAAATTCAAATCAGCAGACGAAGCTATTTGATGCATTTAACACTTTAGGGCCTCAGATAGCAAACTCACTCCATGGTGTTGATATTTCAGCACCAAACAGCCACTAACAAAAATTGTCAGGCTTTGAGAGTGTTAATATTATAGTCAATTATTGTCTGTGTTTTTTAGGAAAACATATTTTAGATATGTCAGGATTTGTTCTCTCTGGCTGAGGATTTACTACTGTGAAGACATATCAATGAATTTATCAGTAGCTGCGCATTGTCCACAGCACATAATGATGTGGACAGAGAGGGTGAGCCTCGCTCTCTGTGTCAGTCCCACGGGGAGCGAGCTGACAACATGAGGAGGTTCCAGACTCTGTGAGAGGGGTCATGACCCCAGGAAGTGAAACCAGGTTAGGAAATAGTGACAACTGCCTCCACTCTTCCTCCACTCTTCCTGTCCCTGTCTGGACAACTGAGGCACACAAGGCTTTTTTGGAAGGACACCGGCATCATAAATGCTTTAGACCTGGGTACAGAAGCTTGTTTTAGGCCTACAGGGAATGGGTGGCTGTGTGTTGGTTAAATGGTTGTTACAGCCTCAAGCGATAACCAATGCAACAAGCAAATACAATCAAGTCATTTCCCCATCACAGATTTCCTCTTACGTAGGGTTTGATGATATTGCTACAATTCTTGGCATTGATGTGATTATTTGTGAGGTTGTCACTAAATGCTCTGAAGGGGCATGTGTTAGAAGTTCAAAAGAGCCAGTATTTGCTTTAATTGTTAAAGTGTTTCCCTGTTTATAATTCCAATGAAAGCCTTTTAAACTGATGCTGTTTAATCTTTGCTTTTGTCTCAGTTGAATTGTCAGCCAAGGAGAACTTTGGCTCTGCAGGGCTTCTCTCTATGGGCCTATTCTGCTGCATCCTCTCCATCTCACTGATCCCTTTCTCTCTTTTCCTCTCTCCTCTCCCTAACCCCTCTCTCCTCTCACCCCCTCCACCTACCCAGAGCCTTTCCATTCTCATCTCTCTCCCTCACCCGTTTTCTCTTTCCTTCATTCACACTCCTCCTTCTGTCCCTTCCAATCTCTCTCCTCCTCTCGCTCCCCCTCTCTCTAGCTCACAGGACAGTATTATATATTCCAGTCTCATGCTTTGCATGATTTGGGCAATAGATGAAGCCATATCCCTCTCTCCTCCTCGGGCTCTCCCCTCCCTCTCTCTCTCGCCTTGTTGTTTAATGTTTCAATTTGGAGGAAGCAAACATTCAATCAGACAGATTAACTGTTTAATGCATGTCATCAGTCAAACTGTCTACGAGAGGGGGGCCCCTCGGCCTGGCGCTGCCTCCCCCCCCCGCTCCCGCTACGTCCTTCTCACTCCCCTGCTCTCCACGCGCACACTGTCTACTCTCATATAGGCAGGCCCATCCAGGCTCGAGCCCAGACACAGAGGCGTCTGTGCACACACACATGCGCACACACACATGCACACAAGTAGGAACACACATACATTTACTCATGCACAAACACACAGATACAAACGCCACACTCACTCTTGTACACATACGCATACTTAGACAGCCATATATGCAGGAACATGCATGGAAAACCTCACACTGATATCCATATAAATATAGTTTAAAAAAAGCAGAAAATGCATTGAGACACCCGCCACCAAAATATAAAATGTGTGTGTGTGTGTGTGTGTGTGTGTTTCTAAGGTACATGGATTACATCAGACATTCCATGGAATTCCAATGCCACATATACTGATGTGCTAAAGGACACATCCACTGATTCACTTACAATGATTGTGAAACTGCTTTACACAATTAAGTCACGCTCTCTTAACAGACAATGCACATACACATACGCACATACACATGCACACATACACACACACACACACACACACACACACATACGCACGCAGGCATCCCACAGGCCAGTGGATAGGGAAATCAAAGTGACACGGAGGTAGAGCAAGGGGGAGTGAGAGATTAGAGGAAATGAAAAGAGTAAAGAGGAAAGAGGGAGAGAGGGAATGGGAGGCCGAGCATGCTGGAGATGGAGTAGACTGTAAAACAGGGAGTGATGCTCACAGAGTTTATAAATGATATTGTATGCATTCTGGATGAGGATGTACAGAATGATATTGATGAAGATATGCCCAAAACATTCTTGTAAGCAGGATATAGCATATTCTTGTTATTGTTTACCTGAACAGACTGTATGGATGTACAATGTGGATCTCCTTATGGATTAGTATGAACAGCATGGTATACCTGTAATGTCACCATCACTTCCTTAATCTGTCACCCCTCTCTCTGACTTCCTCTTGCTAAAGGTTTCTTAACAGCAACAATTCCCAGAATATTATCAACCATTAGCATGCACACTTCTACAAGAATTCAAACATGATCAATCACCAATATCACCTGCCCCAGGCATCCCTAGTCCCCTCCAAGATTTATACTTTTTCTCACTCTCCATTCACTTGTATACATGTTGAAAATCTAATCTTAAAATCATACAACTAAAGCATAAGTACTGCAAACTGGACCTTGGCATGTTTTTTCTGTTCCCAAGGTCATTATTTTTAGACTAAATGGCATTAGGACAATACTTGCGTGGTTTGAGCATGACCAATAGGTTTCATCAGTCATGGCACAATTTACAAAGTATAAACAAGATCAAGGGTTCTGTAAACTGCAAAAAATGACCTAAAGTCATTAATATTCATTCATTCATAGTGGAGTGACAGGCCGAGAGCAAGCTAAATGTATACTTTACAAATACTTATCAGTACAAAGTGACATAAATAAATCAATTTAAAAGATCTGAAAAAGGCAAAAACATAAATAAAAGAATAACGTATAAACTACTCTGACCATGATAATATGGTCAGTAACAATAACTTCAAAATATACAGTATATTTACAAACATATAGCTGACATAAAAGGACATTACAGGGACAATAACAAAGATGCAACAAAACATGTTGATTCATCAAGAGGCTTTGCATGAACCAGTGATCTAAACTGAGAAGTGGTGAAGATAGCAGTGTTTAATATGAAAGTTTTTCTGAAGTTTGTTTAATTTGTATGGTGCAGTAATGGCTAAAAGCAATTTTCCCTAGATCCACGACTAGATGTCCTGTAGATCTAGTTTGATAAGTTACGGTCTGGAATTGTAAGAGATAGGAGATAATGTGTTAGTTTGGTAAATGGTAAATGGACTGCATTTATATAGCGCTTTTATCCAAAGCGCTTTACAACACGCACACACACACATTCATACATTCAAGCTACCACGCAGGGTGCTGGCGCAACCATCAGGAGCAATTTGGGGTTCAGTATCTTGCCCAAGGACACTTCAACATGCAGACTGGAGGAGCCGGGGATCGAACCACTGATTAGTGGACGACCCGCTCTACCTCCTGAGCCACAGCCGCCCCATAGTTTCTGTGGTAATTCACTGAACATAAATCACTGAACATAAACAATAGACTGTTACTGTCACCTTGTAGCAACAGATGGAAAATTTGACTCCTGATCAAATTTCCAACACTTGGTGTGAGAACTGATTAACTGGGTTTGCATTGCAATAGTTAACCTTGTTCTTAACCTCTTTTTATGCATTTTAATTAATTTATTCTCTCTTCTTATACACTTACACTTCTTACATTATCTCTTTGTATCCATCCTATTCTGTATTATTATCTAATGTCTTATATACCTTATGTAAAGCACTGCTTGAATTGCCTTTGTGTACAAAATGTGCTATATAAATAAACTTGCTTGTCTTGCTTCTCAAAAGATATGCAAGTGAAAGGAGGGACAGATAAAAGTATGAATTGTTAAAAAGAAGGAATTGTAAGTGATAGGTACAGATGCCTGGGGCAGCTAATGTTGATGATAGACTGTTCATGAACTCCTATGGGGGTTTGCATGCTAAAAGGTGAAAATATTCTACCCAAGCGAAATATCCCTTTAAGGATGTTGACCAGTTATCTTGCACGCCGCCGCCTTCTATCAGATTTTTTCTCTATCCCTCTTTCTTTTCTTTTACTCTCCCCCCTCTCATTCATTTTTATTTCATCTCCCGGTGCTGTGGAGCATCTCGTGTGTCTCTCTCTCTCCCCCACTCTCTGACCACAGCGCAGAGGGTGGCCAAACCTGGTAAGTATTGACAGGGAGCTCCAGTGACATGGAGAGAGCCAGTCAATGCCCAGACACCCAGGGCAGGGGTCAATGACAAAAGGTAGGCCGCCTGGAAAGACCGAGCCAGAGCCAGAGAGAGAGAGAGAGAGAGAGAGAGAGAGAGAGAGAGAGAGAGAGAGAGAGAGAGAGAGAGAGAGAGAGAGAGAGAGAGAGAGAGAGACTCTGAGCTGTTGTATAATTTATGCTATCATCTTTTCTTGCATTTGTTGTTGTATGCTTTGGCAATATATACACATGTATGTCATGCCAATAAAAGCTCATTGAATTGAGAGAGAGAGAGAGGGGGGGGGGGCAGATGGGGGAAGGAATGAGATATGCGGCAAGATAGTATAACTTTGAGGCAACGAAAAATACAAGGTGAACGGAGGTGAGAGAATACAGAGGGAAACAACAGAGAGAGGAACAAAGAGAGTGGAGAATGATAAAAGAGAGTGAAATGATGAAAAGCGGGTTTATTATTTCAAAGATGGCATCTAAGGGAACAAACAAGACAACATTTTGATGTTGGATACTCTTTCGTAAAGTTAAGGGCAACCAGCTAATGATGAGGTCTTCCTCGTGAAAGAGATCCTTGATCTCAACGGAACTACTCTGAATTAATAATGGTTGAAAAACACACATATATCGGGGTCATTAGAAATAGTTTTTGATATATAAAAGGAAGAGAGCGTTGCAGATGATCAGCTCAGTTCTAATCACTGCGGCTGGAAATTGGAGGAAAACATTGTGGAAGTTCAAGCTCGCAGCGAGACGCAGGGAATGAGTGAGATTGACGTGAACGTACCTCAGAGACCTCGGGGGGGACGAGAGAGATCGGCCACTGGACTAGGATTAACAGACCTGTACCAACACACACACACACACACAGGCACACAGTGTGTTTGTGTATTGACACAGAGAGAGAGTGTCAGTATGTATTGAACGGCGGGCGGTAAGCGAGCCCTCCTCTCCCGCCCATCCCCTCCTCCCTCTCTCCCTCTCTCTATCGGATATCAGTCCCTTCTCCTCTAATCATTTCCTTCCTTCTGGCCCTCTCTTCTTTCTAATGCAATTATCCCTCATTCATCCTTTCATCCCTCCTTCTCTCTCTATCTCTTTTTTCTGCTTGCTTCATCCCTCTCTTCCTGGTAGTACTTTTCTGTTTTACTCCATAAGATTTTGTAGCTTCTCCCTCCTCTCTCTCTTTCCCTCTCCGGACTTGTTCTTGCTAACAATGCTCTGTCTCCCATTGTCGGTTGCACTTATTGTTCCTCGTTGTTTGCTCTTACCTGGCTCTCTCCTTTGTTTTGATCTTTAGTGATCAGTCTCCCGTATCCTCGGTGTGTGACAAAAAGGTGCTCATTAATCAATTTCACTCTCCAAATGTGATAACATTCTTCTCCGAGCCTCTGCAATATGGCAAAGAGAAACATGCATAATACTTGTTAACAAATACTTTTGTTGGCTCAAAGAAAAGTCATAGGCCTACTAAGTGGACATGAGCTACTGCAGCAAGCATCCTCTATGCTTATATAGCAGCAAATTATTTATCCATCCTTCATTTATATATCAACAATTTCGCTGATTTTTTAAGGTGTTTCTGCTTTATTGGATGGTATTCTGAACAAAGTGACAGGAAAGTTTCAGAAAAGGGAACAAGGTCAGGTGCCAGATTCAAACACACAATGCAGCAAAAGATATTTTTAACCTCTGTAAAAGTTAAAAATACCTTTTACAATAAATGCTTGTTCCCAAAGATCCTCCATTACACATGTGTGATTATGCAGTGCAAAACAGCAGAAAATACAATAATGTAAGCAATATATACAAAGGAGAAGGATGGTGTCCTGTTCACATCTGATCTGAGAGAAATGGGATCCTCGCCTCCCCAGCCTTGGGCGTACATTCTGTTAACACTTTCCACTCGTTATGAAGTACGTGTCTGCTCCTTTGGTCTCAGGTGGTCCGTCTGGTCTCACCTCTGCAGAGGTAAGAGAAAACATAACACCCATCTGCTGGATCTGTCCCAAATCCACCAACACCGTTACCCTGACAGCATCTTTGCATTAAACCATGAAGCTTGACATCTCTCCCTTTACTTTTAATGCATTTTAATCTCAAGTCAGGAACAGGCCACTGTGGAGGAATTATCTGATCCAAATTACTAGGTGAAGAATGGAAGAGGAAAGTGTTGCACGCTGTACCTGATAGAAGAAAGAAAGGGAAGATCAAATTGTCTCCACTGTATATTATTGCAGCATTTGCTGGATGTCTTCAGCACATGCCCAGGGCACTTCTCATCAGAGAGGTGGAGATTGGTTTGTCTCTCTGCCAGTTTACCTTGACACCACCTCTCTCTCCATCACACACACACACACACACACATACGCCACATACCTGAATAAGCATAGTGATGATATGTTGGCAACCCTTCAACCCTACCTGTTTTGTCTTTCCCCACCTCCGATTTAGCCTATAAGCTTGTTTATAATGCATTTATCTAATATATCAGCAGTTATTATATCAGCATGTTTCACAATCTATAAGGTACAATGAATATACAGTATATAGGCTACCATTGTTCTGAAGCAGGCCTACACTACTTTGAAACTGTGTTCTCGGTAAGAGTTGAGTCGGTCCTCTTTCTGCTCTGTAACACTTAATTTCTCCTGTTAGGTATCGAATGAAACCGGCAGAGGAGAATTCAAACGGGGGGATGATATTTCACAACAAGCGTATTGGCAGACAACCACCTTTCCTCGCAAATTTGTGAGCCTCGCTTCCTGCCCCGCGCCCGGTGTTCTGCCGGAAACAGATGGTTCCCGGAATGTCCTCGAGCAAAGTTCTGCAGAACTGCTAGCCGAGAGGCGCGTGAGGGAGGAGGGAGGGGAGGAGGAGGGAGGGGGGCGCGCGCTGCCTCTCTGACAAACTCAACTTCTTCTGCCTCTCTCTCTCTGTTCCTCCTAGATTAGACTACTTAATAAATATTATTATTCTGCCGAGCAATAAAGCCCTTGACCGGCAGTTTAACTAGTTTGATTTGACTATTATTTCACTCCCTAGATGTTAGCACAATGAGAACGTGCACAGCCTAGCCTAATGATGATATTTTGATTGACCTTTTCCACTGGTATCACTATAAACTGTGATATAATTCTTTACTAAATCATGTCTAGCCACAAAATTCTTCTAGGACGGGGGGGCTGTGATAACCTCTTGTCAAACGGGTCTAATGTGCATCTATTTGTTGGTCCTTGGTATGAAAAAGCTTGAGAAGCCCTGAGCTAAACGACGTGGTTGCTAAGCGACACATTAGTATATGAGTGGTGTTTTTCGGTTAGCGCGGTTCCAGGTGGGCGTTTTCACGGACTCGAACTTGACTCAGCCAATCCAAACCGGCAAAAAAATGGGCGATAGTTAAATCCTGTCGTACCTTAGTAGGCCAATAAAGAGGCAAAAAAAAAAGTGCAGAAAGAGTGTGAGATTTGTAAGCTTTTGACACACTGAACACGGAAGGGGCGCTGGCCAGAGCTGTTTGTGTGTGTGTGTGTGTGTGTGTGTGTGCTGTCCATGGTGCTGAATGAGCCTCGGTGCTGAAGCTGTGACTCCTCTGGACACGTTAATATTGTAGCAGATATTATGAATGAACATAGCCCATATCAAGCTCGTGCCAGTGATGTGACTAAGTGTATAACTGAGGTCTTATGAAAAGAGACAAAACAACAACTGCCAGAGTCAGCAGCCTATTTGAGCAGCCATTAATGGACTGGAAGCATCGTTTCCAATTAGCCCGCTGTAATCCGCGGCTCATCCCTGTTTTACGCCCCACTTGTCCTACACCCGATACTTTGATCTGGACTCAGCGGCCCTGACGCTCCGGCCCTTTGTTAAAGAGCACGCCGGGGCTAATCTCACTGACCCGGCGTAACCTTGACCACCCACTCCCCGGCCTTGGGTTTGGTTCATCACCGCCCCGGACACACAACGCTTCCCGGGAGAAAGCCCTTGATCGTTTCATCAAACGCGGCCCCGCTGCGTGTGTATGTGCGCGCCGCCGACCTCCCACTCATCCCAGCAGCGGGATAGGGGAAAGTCGATGCAACAGCGCCAACACAGTCAATGATCCATAAACAGGAGCCAATAGGCGAGTGGGTAATGAGGGACTTCATTTGAACCTTATGTAAACAATAAGGAGGATACTTGGCTACTTGGGGAATAGAGATATGTAGATGGATGGACAGCTAAAGCATAAAATGAATGAATCTGAAGTTTGTTTACGCGCAAACAGATACAAAAATTTGTGGTATTTTTCCAGCATCATTTGCTTATGAAAGAAATAAAATGCAAATATGAAAGAAAAAAACATCCAAACTACCAGGCAGATGTTTTTATTCGAAATCCAAAGCAATGGACAACAAAATACACACTCACCAACACTTAAACTCAAACAGAGAGAGGGGGAGAGAGAGAGAGAGAGAGAGAGAGAGATCCACACAGCAGCACCTTTCACCGCCCCCCTTCCCCCCTCTATCTCTCGTTTTCACCCCCTCCTCCTCCTCCTCCTCCTCCTCCTCTTTCTCTGTGGAAAAAAACGGCGAGGAGCCGCGACTCGCAGGGCCGCACATAGCTGATCAATATTCGATTTAGTTGCTAATTTAGGGCCTTTCTATAGCTGTCATCCCGTGATGTATGAGTCCTAACCCGAGGTCGCCGCGGAAAAGAAGAAGAAGAAAAAAAAAATAAGAAAAAAAATCAAACACCAGTCAACTTTTCACTTAACAATAGAGCGACTTGAATATTATTTATGGGCGAAAGACCCACTTTATGGGTGAATTGCTCCTATCGCTGGTGGGATGATGAAGCGCCTTGTAAGTACATGCCACACAGGCTCTGACACAGGCGTAAACAGACATGCAGGCAGGGGAGAAACATGTAAACACAGGGAAGCACGCTGCTTTTAAAATAGGAGCAAAATAACGCAAAGAGGGGAAATATTCATATCAACAGACGACGCACACACGCGCACGCACGCATCATGCGCAATCCTAGTGCATGCGTGCACGAGCAAGTTTGCAATGACACAAAAGATATCCTATTTGTCTTATAGACTAATATTATGTATTATGGCCCTAATTGTTTTTGCACATTGCTTTACACACACATACACACACACCCATCAAATCGCAATGCTGCTGCTTTATTTTGCCACTTAATGTCTTCCCGATCGATCACTGTTCTAAGGATGTTATCAATAATTTGAAAGCTTGATTAACTTCAACGTTTCCATAACAATTCTCCACGTTTATCCTCTCTCGAATTTTTAATTAACGCTTGCTTAATTAGTTCGAGATCGTTTGGGAGTGAGACACTTTATTTTGGGGGGAGGGGAGGAAATTAACATAAAAATCTAGGCTGATAAATTGATATATTATCAGGAAAGAAATGTTGTAGGAATTTCTTGGCGGAACGAGTCATAAACAGACATCCATCAAAATAAGACAGCTTGAGACAGTATAATTCTTTGAGAATATTATTTAATTATTTCATGGCTATACCATTCTAATTTCATATACACAAATAATGAGGGTATAAACGCTTTGTGTATCAGTCTGAATACTTCACAGACACACAGACCAATTTAAAAAGCATGAATAGGACTTGAACTATAAGCCTCAAAACCAATTTCCTCAGGTGACAAAGTAATTTAATGAACAGTCTGTACTATGTGAAGGCCTTGAACTTGCTCAAACCGGTATCATCTTGCTTAATCAAACAAGATGCATGATCATTGGCCAGTGGTTGATGTTTAACTTCCTCCTTTTGAAGGGTCAGTTGAATTCAGGCGAAGTCAAAGGTCCATCTATAATCCACTGTACCACAACAGCAGCCAATCCATTGAAGGTGTTGAGGAGATTTCTGTATATTTGTGTGGCAACAGACCCTTTAATAGCAAGTAGTAGGCTGCCGTGTAAACCACTGAATGCATAAAAGGCATTTTAATTAGAGTGATTAGTTAAGGAATCAATGAGCTGGCACTAGCGGAGCTCACAGGGAGGCCCGAGATCAACTAATGGAGCAGCAGCACACTAAGTAGGCTTTTACACAGGGTACAAAAAGTAAAGCCCAATCCACGGCTTTTACTCAAGCTCCCCCTGTTATTGGCTGGGTCCTGCATGGGTAACCTTCAAATTCAGTCACTTAGAGGTATGTTGTACAAAGTCATTCAACTGCCCAGACAAACAACAAGTAAACATTAGCAATAATGTATGAAATTCAAAATTCCTTTAAAACAAGATTCCTTTCTCTTAGATTTTTTGACTGAAACACAAATAACAAACAGAAAGAAACAAATAAGCATAATGTATCGCCAACTATAATGAAATGGAAAGCAGGAGTAAATATTTGTCCTCTTTACACAGCTCTTTCACATTTTCACATGGGCCATACACTGCAGAAGCAGTGTGTTTAGGAGTCTCTTTGCATATAAACTAGGATATGGAGAGTGAGAGAGTGTGTATTGGCTGCTGCCAGCTGCCATGCAGCCTCCAGGTTGTTTGGTGGAAGTGAGAGTGTGATTTCCCCAGACCCTGCTCTCCAGGGACGCCTGGCTCCCCCTGCCATCTCCCCGAACCCCACCGGTTAAACGGACAGGTCATTCACACACACGCACACACACACACACACACACAAACACACACGCTCCCCACCCAGCCCTCCTCCCCACCTCCCTGCCTTTCAATCTCCTCTCCCTAGATGGGCCCCCGCTGCCGTATAAAGGCCACATTTCCCTGGTCATTACCAGCAAGTCACAGGGAATCTCTCACCTCACTGTATACATGATAATCAGATCAAACCTGGAATTACCGTCATTAGAAATATGGGGCGGGAGGCGAATCATAAGGAAACGACCTCGTGAATAATACGCTGCCAATGAGAGTTGTAATTGTAAATCTGATTCTACCCCTCAACCACATGCTGTAATGAGCACCCGGCATTGTTTAAACGAGTCAAATGAAATTGATGCCGATTCGCCGAGCATGAATGACAGCTCATATAAAGATGTGTGCTGGGAATGAGATATGATGGGGTCTAAGAGTGTGTGTGTGTGTGTGTGTGGATGGTGGTGGTCCTGACTGGGGCGTTTAACAGTGGTATTAATAATCTCCATGATCTATGAGCTCGTCTGGTGTCACTCAGCCATTAGAGAGACAGTCTCTCTGTGTTCTCCACACCTCGTTTCCTCCCCGCACCCGTGTCGGCCCCCCAAAATAATTGTGTGTTAATGGGTGAGGAGGGGTGGGGAGGAGAGAGTAGAGACTAGGGAGGGAAGCAGGGCGAGGGAGGATAGAGGGATCATCAGGGAGATGGGTCGCTGTTAACAGAGGGGATGATTAGGTGCGATGACTGACCCCCTGCCATGCGTCTTGCTCACCGTGATGGACAGAGAGGGAGTGATAGAGGAAGAAAAGGCACTTCCCGAAAAACAAGAAAACGCAAAACAGGCAAAAGGCGACGGAGGGAGAGAGAGAGAGAGAGAGCGTTAGGACAAGACAAGATTGTGAGAGCATGATAATGAGAGAGTAAAAGGAAATAGTTTGCCGCTGTTCCTATGAGACAAGCACATCCACAGCCAGGTGTGGTAGCCTATAGCCATTTACAGGTCCTAATCTGGGTGGAATGAGCCATGAGAGGAAGGAGGAACTAAAGTACACTGACTAACAGGTCTCCCCTGACCCCTCTCTAACTCCCACTCTCCCACCTCTACTTTCCCTCCCTCGTTTCCTCTCTTCTTCCCTGTTCCAACCCCCTCCGCCCCTCTCTGCCACTTCCATCTACAAAACAAAGTTGCCTGGCATTGACTGGACCCAAGAGGCTGTCAGCAGGAAGGTGGGAGTCACCGCGGCCCAGAAAGAGAGGCAGAAAGTGAATGAGGGAGAGAGAGAGAGAGAAAAAAAGGGGGGAGGATGAGGAGATTGAAGCGTTTCTAATTTAAATAAACCCTTCGGCAGACTGAAACTGGCACCAAGCTTCCCCTCCGCTCGCCAGGAAAAGAGGGAGAAGAAAGGAAAGGGGAAAAGAGGCAGGACAAAAGGAAAGGAGAGATAGATAGATGGATATAGAGATGTCTCCATGCTGGTTTGGTTATCCGCATGGGAGAGTTAGGGCCGGAGGACGGGGAATGGGGGAATAGGCTGAAGTGGAATAAGATAGGGAGTTAGATGGAGGAGAAAGAGAGGGGACAGAAATAATGGGAAAAAACACTGACAAGATACTGGGGTTAAGGGAGGGGAGAATAGGAAAGAGCTGTGAAAGTTGGGTAATAGAGAAGTGCGTTTGTTTGTGTGTGTGCGTGTGAATAGGTAGGACCTGGATCCACCTATTGGGAGGCCTTCATCCGTGCTCACTCTCCTGAAAACACACACACACACACACAGACAGAAAAAGAAAGTAAGACAGCGGCTCTCGGCAGTGGGTCCGATCAGTCTCATCTCATCAAAACTTGGCTGAAGTTTTTTGGATGGATCCCAGCTCCAATATAGAGCCGCCACAGTCTTCTCCGTCACACTGTCTCCCCCTGTCTGTCCCTTTGGCTCGTCACAGCAGTGGCCCGCTCACCGGGGTTCACTCCTAATAGGCTGCCATGGAGAGGGGAGCTGCAGCAATAGGCTGTAATCTAAAGTCTCACTGCTGAACGCCAGAGGATGCCCATTTGTTTGTCTTGTGTTTGTTACGTTGGAGAGGTAAGAGGTGGCGTATTGGTGGCAAAAGCCAAACTATAAGCCCGATTCAGAGTTGAAATCTGCCCAGGAAAGCCGTTAGGAAAAAGCTACAAAGGGTGGAAGATACTGAAATAAATCAAAACACATGATCAGGGTTGTAGCGGAGGGTAAACCCACCTAAACCCAGTTTGGTCACCTTTTTATTTGCAGATTTTACCCACCTTTATAGGCTGGCATGGGTTAAATCTTTATGCAGGGAATTTACAGTAAACTACACATCATGGTAAGTCAGTTATAAATTACAAGTAAAGTTATATAAAGAGCAGATCTTTTAAGGGGAAAACAAAAACATAAGTTGATGCATTTCCAAAAATGTAATTGATTTTGGTTTACTGGCTGTTTACCTTATGATAAACGCCATCTGAAGGTCAGTGTTTACCCACCTTTTTATTTACCACTACATCACTGCACATAATATCTGATTAAATTAAAAGACTGTATATACAGCCCTTCTATTACAGGTATATTACCCATTGAACGAGTCAACAAAAGAATCAAGATTTGACACGCCTGTAGACAAAAATGACAAGATGCGATTACACAGTCTCCGGATTAAAGGTGTGTGTGTGTGTGTGTGCGTGCGTGCATACAGGCGCGACACGCATGTTGTGTATAGGCCCACAGGTAGGCCGGGCAAAGTCTATAGGATGGATGGGGAGAGAGAGAGAGAGAGAGAGAGAGAGAGAGAGAAAGAGAGAGAGAGGGAGAGAGAGAGAGAGAGAGAGAGCGAGAGCGAGCGGGAGTGAGTGAGTCTCAACCCCCTCCTTCAAACATACACACCGAGAACTGGCTCCGGCTCCGGCTTCGCTGGAGTGGAGAACCATAAATCTTCATATAGCGGCTGTTTTGATTAATGCAGCCGAGTCGAGCTAGGGGGCTGGACCTATCCCATTACGGCCTAATGGAAGATGGAGCGGCGCTGTCTCCACCACTAGGCCCCTGTCATTTGTTCCACTTTGCAGTCCATTTGGCCGAGAGACTACAAGCCACTCCATCAAAAATATTTTCAGAGTTAATTTCCGCCCGCTTAATTCGCCTTGATTCGGATTGCGTATCGAATGGCAGGATCGATTTTCGCCTGGCGTCTAAATTAAATAAAAGAGAGGGGGGTATACTTTAAGTCTGCGTTTTCTTTCTTTTCTCTTTTCCATTCCATTCTTCCACCTCTTTTCCAGCCATCCTTTACTGTGGGCCCCCTCATTCTTTTTTTTTTTTTCGATGCATCTCATTTCCTCCTTTCTCTCAGATTTTGATAGGCCTATGTATGGAGAGGGGGAGGAGGAGGAGGGCGAGGAGGCACAGATCTGAGTGTAGTTACAGATGAAGGGAGACCTATTGAAAGACAAGCTGGGGTGGATGGATTTATGGATTTGTCATAAATTATAAACAGACACATATAAAGATCAAGGCTCGAGTTGGACGTGGAGGAAGCACCTTACATGACTCGACCAGGTAGGTTAACAGGACCTTATGTTGTACCAAAGAAAGAAAGAAAGAAAGGAAGAAAGCAAGAAAGAAAGAAAATAAATGAATAAATCATATCTCCATCCTAACATGACAGCCCCACGACAGCTCCTACATAGCCTACAATGTGTAGATCCTACAGAGGATAGATTTGGAAAACACGAGTGAAGAAGAATTGGACGGGCCTACACGGGAAAAGTGGGGTAAATTAGGGGCATCGGGGTATTGAAGGGGTGAAAAATAATAGGGGGGAAAAGTACCAAAAAAGAAATGAAAAGAGGCAAAAAGCACAGTGACAAATTGGTCGAGTGTGTCGCGAATTCCCTTTTAGATTTAAAGCCGCGTGTAGCCTATCGTCATATCTTTCCAGAGTAATTTATTTTCTCATTTCTCTCTCTCCCCTCAGTCCCTCTCCCTCTCTCCCTCCCTGTGTGAATTTATCTGGTAGTCACGTGGAGCGAGGAGGGGAAAAAAAGTCAATAAAAGTCTCCGGCGACAACTGTTTCCCCCGTCGGCCTCTTGTCTCCCACTTGCATTATCTCTCCTGCTTTGCTTTCTATTTGTTTATTCGCTGAAGTTGCTTTGCTCCTCCTTATTTCCTTCTCTTTCAGCTAGATTTCCTGTTTTGGAGCCTCTCTCATATCATAGGACTATAGGCCTATACCCAGTCTCCAGAGAGGCCTATTGATTTTATTCTCCCACTAACAGCAAGCCTATGCTTTGAAATTACAAAATCAGGAAGCTGTAGAATCCATCTCTGTGTATCCGCTCCAGAAATGTTTCGATAACCGTCAGAAAGTTCTCAGTTCTCACAAGTTGATGGCAGAGGTCGCTGAGCTTTTGGCCCGGAGTCATAAAGCCACTTGTGAATTGTTTATATCAGTGATGAATGAAATTTGATTTTCATATACCAACACTGTGGATGTAAACTACCTCATCACCCTATTGAACCGAGGAATAAAGTATCTACAGAGTAAAATCAGTGTAATATTGAGCTATCAAGCTTGACTTAATTTGGCAGTACAGTTCCCATGGTGTTCTCTAGTACTTCCATATTAGAAAGGCCGGTAAGCAAAGTATTACATTGTAATTATTCAGTAATGATTGCACAACTTACTACATTAATGTAGTACTGTTATCATGCTATGCTAATATACTTATTATTACCAGAAATTAGCAGCATTTAACTGAGAAATTATACATTATAATTAGTTACTTGTTATTACAAGAAATTACCAGTTACTTTCTATGGATGTTTTTTTTTTCTAGGATTTCTATGTATTTACACAGTAATTACCCTGTAATATATGTACTATAATGTAAAGTGCTACCAATAACGCATTCCACCCAGTGTATGGTGGGATAGACTCCAGCCCTCCATGACCATGAATAAGTAGGTAAAGAGAATGAATGAAGGAGGAAGGAAGGAAGGAAGGAAGGATCATACCACATGAGCATTGAGGAAGTCTTAGCTGAAGGTTGAATCCTGAATGATCCTCATCATCAGTTTCCTCTTCACTCCCAAGCACAAACTACACAGGACATAACCTCTGCATTTACATAAATAAAGTTAGCCATGATTGAACAGCAATAATTATGACACTCTGCACTGTTGCTTACTCCCCATGACATTGTGGAGGTAAGGGGGTGAGAAAATTGATAGGTCTCTGTGCTTTGGGGACCCTCGGGGGTTTATACTTCCACGGCAAACAGGACTGATGGCCAACTCCACCCAGCAATATAACTTGTTCACTCAGCCCCTCCAATATCAGTGTCTCCATTTCAGTCGCCACATCTGTTATTGTCTGATTCTTAAGAAAAAAGTGGCTGAGCAGAGGATAATGAAATCAAAGCCCAACACACACAGTCAACAAGCCCCTGGTAAGAAACACACTGTGTCAATATTAATCTCCCTGACAGAAAGTCGAAATATGGCATCTGTCACACATCATCTTCCCTCTCTCCTGTCTTTTCTGTGGAGTAGAAAAAGATGGAGAGAGGAGGAGGTTTTGGTGGGAGTGAAAAGGGGGAAGTTGTTGGAAATTGAGGACATGGACAGGAAAGGGCAAAGGACTCTGGGATTTTCAACAAATGATGTTTTTTCCCCACTTGCATTTGGCGTGGATGCATTTGAAATGTTTCATCCAATAGTAAAATAAAACTGAACTTGTAGGTCAGTTGTTCTTGATGGTATTTATAAAGCACTTTTAACAAAACAGACTTGTCACAAAGGACTTTACAGAGCATCCGACACACTGTCTGCACATGCATAATACTTTATTGCGATGTTACCGTCATAAGACCTTCATCAGGCAAACATCTTTGCCTGACCGAAATGTCGCAATAAAGTATTATGTAAGTGTAGACAGTGTGCAGGATTATATTTCTTTCTCAGTATCTGCCTTTTTTACTTTTGTCCTACTTCTTTATTTACTTTAGAGAGCAACAACAGAGATAAACAGAGATAAAAACAAGAAAACAAACATCACAAATTTGTAACATGAGGCCAGGGCATGTTTGTGTGTGTGCATTTGTGTGTGTGAGTGGATATGAGAGTGCTAGAGCAACACAATGGCGGTGTGAAGTATATCATGTTCTCTTATAATACAAAGTGCTGTTTGAAGATCCAGATCCTCTTTGACCCACCTCTTTCGCTAAGCCCTGAAATTGATTTGATTGGTACACAAACTCGGATATACATGAAAAAATACGAGCTCCGGTGCAGTGATGCAACATGGCCTTCTCCACATCGGCACGGACATCCTATAGTTGTATATTCATGGTCAAAGTGAGGTGCAACAAGTCAGAGTGGGATCTGAGCTTCCTGACTGCAGGCTAGTGAAAATACTATCGCTCTCATAACATGATGCTTAAAGGCGGCGATCACACCGCAAGATCTCTAATGAGACATAACAAAAGGCCACTCTTGGTGATGAGATATAAAATGTCCTCCGATATTTCATCAGCTCTCCCATGCTTGAGGTTTCTCCTCCCCATGCACATCCACTATCCTTTATTTATCCTTCAATCATCTCAGTCTCTCTCCACCTCTTCAGCCTGTTATCCCTTTCTCCCACTCATTTCACCCAGAACACTTTCCTTTCTTTCATCCTCTCTCCATCTGCTTCCTATTCCTCCCACCTCTCTTCTTCCTCCTCATCCTCCCTCTCCTCTTGGACATTTCTCTTAGTCCTTTCTCTGCCCCCCCCCCCCCCCCCCACCACCACCACCACCACCACCACCACCACCGCCACCCCCTTTCTCTCTCTCTTTCTCTCTCCCTCCCCTTTCCCCCTCTTTCCCCTGTGATGAATGAGTCTGTCTGCTGGGTGCAGTTCATATTTACTGAGCAGGGGAGCGCACACTGTCAGTCTCTCTCGCCCTCCACATCTCTATCCCTCTGCTAAACAGACAGAGAGACCAAAAGGTTACAGTGGGATGAGAGGAGGAGGGAGGCCGTGGTCAAGAGATCCACTCCAGCAGTTACCACGATACCAGCCGGCTCGGCGGATAACACTTCGGCCCGGACCGGCACAGCTTATCAGCATTCTTAGCATTAGAGGTGGTAGAGGGAGAGAGAAGTAAGGAGTTCTTGATACCCACCTGTCAATGCAGTGATACTAATAGGGAATAAACAGGGTCTTTTTCATCCCTTTATGTGTAACTCGGCAGCCTCGGCAGCCCACTCTTAACACTCCATGCAACGCAATTTAATGGTGTTTTCTTTCCCCTTCCTTTGTGTAAGCCATGCTTTTAGGCACATTTGGACTAGAGAGGGAGAAGTAAGAGCTGCTACCAGCTGCAGCTTACCAAAGGCCCACAAAATACCCAGTTTCATCTACGCCTACACACACCAGTGTGTTGCGGGGAGTCAAACGGGGTGTTTTGACCCGTGTGTTGACCCCTTCATGAATGAGAGGAGTGGATGTGGGCCTGCTGGAGCCCAAAGGGACAGGCCAAGAGCCGCCCCAAAGCCCTGCAGAGCCACCATCTCTTCCCACACACTGACCTCCGAGGCCAGCCAACACCAAAACCACCGTAGCGTGACGACACCAATGACACCCAGCGCCAACGCACACAATGTGTTCCTCTGCCAAATTGACAAAAATATAGACAGTAAATACAAGGAAAATTGGATAGCTCAAATTACATCACAAAAAGAAAATCCCCCCAACTGGACTTTTATAAGATCCAATATGGGGTAATTCAATTCTCAGACTGCAACCTAAAAGACTACCAACTGTCTGTCAAGGGGGGCAGATTGAAAATGCTTTTGCCATTTGGCTTTGGGACAGGGAAGGCTAAATAAATGTAAGGTTTTATGTTTCGATTTGTTGATGATTTGCAGTAGACTCTCAGCCATCGTAGTGTATCTATATCAGCACTGATGAAACATAATGTCATTTTAGACATTCATACCATGTGGCAGAATGTCACAAATACATCTGAGGGTACGGAGTCGGAGAGAATCAGGGGAAAATAGGAGCAGGGGAGGAAAAGAGTAGAATACTGAAAGGAGGGAAGGAAAGCATCATGCCATAATCATCTGAATATTAGGGAAAATTGGACACGGGAAAGGGGAAAATTGGACATGGGAAAGATTTCTGAGGAGCAGAGAAAGGCCTGAATGCATCAAATGCGAAAACAATGACCGATATCAAAACGGATGGAAACAAATATAGGCCCATCTGGATATACTGTATCACATGGTGTTGTATATATCCTTTAGAGGTTCTAAAAGCTACCTGCACCAGACAAATGACGGGGTCAGGGGCGTTGCACAGGGAGCACTATCAGCTGGAACAACACTGCCAAATATTTCTGATGGAGGAGAATGTATGATGCTCCTTTAGAGTGGAAAAAAAAGACTCTTATGTTCTCAATCTCGGCATGCAACACTGACCACAGGCCTATTCCATATCCCGGCTCTAACGAATGGTGTGGAACTTCAGAGGGAGAGACAGATTTCCTGATCTTGCCTATTCCCTGAAGCATCCTTTCCACAGCTATCCGTTTCCCCCTGGTGCCTCAAGAGAGGAACTACTGCTGTTTCATTACGGCCTTTCAGGGAGAATCCACTGGCCGACTCATCTGCATTAAAACCGATGCAGGCCTCAAACTGTGACATATCCGGCTATCACACACCAGACGATGAGAGAAAACGCAAAAGGCTAAACAATAACACCTTTATCTGTCAGGATGCATTCTCTCCTGCCCTGTGTTTGAGCGCTGTGCTCGTCCCCCCTCCCTCCTCATCATATTTGTCCATCTGCCTGCCAAGCCAATGGATCATTCCAAAAAACGGCTGCTGTGCAATCTATCTCAATTTTCCAAATCTATTAACTTTCTTTGTGTGGCCTGCCTCTCCTCAAGCCCGATCTTTAAAAACCGTGGTTGTTCAACAATTATGATAACTGCAACAGGGGGAATTAGAGGATCCACCCATTCATCTCTCTGCCCCTCCTCCGCACAGACATGACGCGGCTAAATGAAAAATGGACACGCTTTAAGAAGTATTGATTCCAGCTTTAAACAAAGGTACACTCAATATTATTTACCCCTAAATACATCTTTGTTATCTGTGCAGGAGTCATAGTTACTGCTCTGTCCTCGTAATCGCGGACATAAAAATAATAGACCAATTCCCACTGAATTGACCCAGACAGGTTTGTTTGGGGCCTTTGTCCTAGTGATGCATATCCTGGGTGTAAATGAATGTGTGAGGAAGGTTTGCCTCTGACAACTGCCCTACTAGAGGCAAACATATATGTTCTGGTCCAAAAATAAGTTAAAATGCAGGACAGAAACACATAAATAAAATTATACAGCAGCACATTTCATTTTCAAAGGTTATCTGAAATATTGAAATTTTTATTTATCTTCTTTCCATTATTGTTTTTGGTGCATTTTATTTTGGAAATACTGTTTTCCTCCTCGTAGCAAGTTCTGTTTTTGTCATCTTGATATTTTTTTGTCATTTCTTTGTGAGATGTTTTTCTAAGCCCCTTGGGGTTTCTTTTATCTACCTGCAAAATCCAAGTTGTTTTTTTTTATCTTCTTTTTGTGTTATATCATTTTTATATGTGCCATTAAACTAAACCGAACTTGTTCCCTGCTTAACGGGCCTTTCAGCTCCTCTTGCTAGTCTGTCATTGAATCCTTTTGCAGATTTCCCTGATATTGCCCTGTAGCTCTCATATACACTTGAACAAATACACTTACACAAACATATGCGCTTACATCATTTTATTGATATACTTTGCTTGTCATAACACAATTTTCCAAAACTAAGCAGGTTATAGTAAAGGATCATATAAATGTCATGCCTTAGGTTAGATTTATCCTGCCAACTCAAACCTTTTTTTCCCACCATATCTGAAAAAATAGTGTTACTATCTAAACAAAACCTCATACAAATTATGAAAACTCTTCTTCAAGGAATCAACAATTAAAACAGTACAATCTTTTTCATATATGCTATATGCTAGTATGTTATTAAAATATGAGACAGCAGGGTAAACAGCAAACACCATAAAGGAGGTAGAGTAGGATGTTAGCACAACCGCAAAATAAAATTCATTTGTGTGTCAACTATTTAAATTATACATTAAAAATTATATAACTTCATGGGAGGTTAAAAAAATGGCTGCAGAAAACCTATGATATTTCTTTTAGGCATTTCAAAACAAGCAACATTTTACTACTACCAGATTAAAAGTCTCCACAGTTCTAACCCATGGCCAAGAAAAAAAAAGGGGGATGAAGGTAAAAGGGACAATTAAATCGACACAAATTGACACATCATCACCTTGATTAAAAACTGACCGCTGTGTCCAGTACTGGGTTCAACTGGATTCATAAACACCGGTTAAGAAAATAAAAATACAAAAATTGCCTACAGCTATAGCAGCCACCATGTCTCCTTTTAAACAACAAACGTGATTGTCCAATATGGTTTAATTTTTGTCAGTAAGCCAATAAAGTGTGTTTAAGAAGGAATGTACCCCGAGTTACAGTTAATAACAGTTAATCTGATCTCTCTCCATTAGTCATACAGCCACTGGTATCAATCATTCAGATCCCTGTTTGTCTGATGATTTTCTTTTAAAACATCTGCTAAGATGAATCTTCAAATGTTCATTGCGTTTGAAGCGGCTGTCACAGTAAAGGCACAGGTATGGCCTCTTCCCTGAATGGATCTTCTTGTGAGCAGTGAGCTGTGACCTCTGGCGAAAGGTTTTTGCACACACCTCACATTTGTACGGACGTGCATCGGAGTGGATCGCGCTGTGTACGCTCAGTGACCCTTTACAGGTGAATCCCCGATTACAAACAGTGCACACATAGGGTTTTTCCCCCGTGTGTCTCCTCCTGTGCTTGGTGAGATCCCCAGATTGAGCGAAGCTCGCCTCACACAGGTCACATTTGTACGGCCTGTCACCGGTGTGAGTGCGCCGGTGGTTATGCAAGTGTTCCAGGCGCTTGAAACGCTTGTCACACACCTTGCAGTGGTAAGGCCTTTCTCCCGTGTGTCGTCGCATATGTACCTTCAGTATCTGCAAGCTGGCCACCTTATGGCCGCATTCACCACACTGGTGTGTCTTTTTGTGGATCCTCATGTGATATTTCACTTTGTCCTTGCTACTGAAGCTCTTGCCACATTCTGAACAATCAAAGCATTCCCCTGATGGGAAATGGGTCTGTTTGTGTTTGAGTAAAGACTGCTTGTAGGCAAAGGCCTTCCCACACTCGGAGCAGGAGTATGGTTTCTCACCTGTATGCACGATCTTGTGTTTACGCAGAAGGGCTGCCTCTGAGAATTTTTTCTTGCACAGCTCACACTCGTATGGCTGGGCTCGTGAGTGTATATTCATATGTTTACGGAGCGTACTGCTATCTGCAAAGGTTGAGCCACACTCTTCACAGGCATGAGGCTTCTCCCCAGTATGAAGAAGCATGTGCTTACGCAGACTTGTAAGGTTTTGCACTGTCTTGCCACACTTTTCACAAGTGACACCTATTACAAGGGACAAAGGCTTTGTATATTCAGGATGAGCAAACCTGGTTTTGGTTTTCCTGCCAATGCATTGGTGAGGCCCCTGTCCCCAGGACTTAATGAAACTCCTCCTACAGTCCGAGCATCGGAGATGTCCCTTGTGGGTGTGGACAGACATGCTGTGCCAACTCCGGCAGTGATTCTTTAAGTTCCCCAGGTAATCAAAGCTGCGGGCACAGACTGGACACGTGTAGAGCTTCTTGGGCGGAGCAGAGGGATGGGCCTGGTTTTTATGGATTGTTAGCTGCATCGAAGAATGGAAATTACTACTACACTGAGGACAGCTGTATACTGTGGAGTCCTGTGAGGACTGGTGCCTGGAGGAGCTTCGTCTCACTGTGTCATTGTACTCGTCACGGTGATGATACTTGACATGCTGCTGCAGGAAGCTAGGCTCAGTGAAGGAGGTAGTACAGTATGGACAAGGGTGGAACTCAGGTGTCTCCTGCAGAGGCGGAGCTAGAGAGGGGAATCGTGCACAAATTAACATACATGGTACACATTGGTCTTAATTGAAATTAAAAGAAAATAACCAATTATAGAGTATGTGGTAAGAACATGGTCATGCTGTGGGAACAAACATCACTTACTTTTACAGTCTAGTTTCACTTTAGTCTCTGAGAAAACAAGAAGGTGTTAGTTAGTATTGCACTGATCCATACATGGTAGCCACTCGCAGAGATGAATCATAGTACATCCTCAGAAATCATAGTACCAAATTTACAGAGACCTGCAAGAATCTACCCAGTATTTGAGAAAATGATCTTTGAAACTAGAGGTTATATATTTGGTCTGTCAGAATTTGTGCAAGGTCATTGTTGATACAGGGAGCACCTCAATTTTAATAGCCTCCTTCATGATGTTTAGAAAAGTTTAAAAAAAGTTGTTATAACAAATCTTTTGTTTTCCTTTTCATTTGCCCCTTCCTTTGCCCCTCTCGATTAACTTCTACTGTGACTTGACAGACCTAACAATAGCTGAATAATTAGCTTCCATCGTGCCTCTAAAGAAAACTCTCACAAGAAATGTAGCTTAGAAATATTTAAGAAAAACATTTTAATTTGTTCAGAACAAATCTTTTTTTTTTTGGGGGGGTCAATCGCCCCTCAGTTGATTATCCACTCAAACTTGACAGTTGATGTTTAAGAATCTGTGTCGTTAATTTTGTCATGCTTTTTTCCCCCCAATCGCCCCACTTGATGGTTATGATGGTTAGTGATTATGTTAATTTCTAAACCACTTCACCACGCACTAAGAATAGCCTATAGTCGACTTAGCCTAATTAGTGCACCATGAGCCAACAGTGAATTTTTATTTAGTATGTACATAAGGACACTACACTTTGTATGAAGGGTACACAATATATAAGAGACAGTGTCAGAGTATATGCATAAAGGCTAAAAAATCTGAGCATATTTCAAATTAGAAATAGTCCATTGATGCAATTAAAAAGTTGTTCTTATGTACAATTATTCATGAAGTGTTTTAAAAATCCAACGCTGAATTGTTTTGGCTCTGCTTCTGACATGAGTTTGTGCTTAAAATAGCCACCTTAGGCTACAGTTGGAGGAATGTGTGCATGGCACTCTTGAGAAAACACAAATCCAATTCCCAGTCAAAGTGTTTCCCCACAAGGGACAAGACGCTTCTGCTTAGTTCTGGTTCACAGCCGCTTGGTGGTCACCAACTGTCCAGCCGTCAGCTGGTGATGTTGAACTTGATGAGATTGTGCTGCATCTGCAAGTTATCTATTAAAATCCACAGTGATGAGTGTGCAGCAGTCATTAGACTGGAGAATGACTGATGCCATCCCTCTGCAGGACTGTTGGTTTTGGGGCAGCCTTCTCGTGCTGCAGTGTGGGAAATTCAACAACTCTGGAGAGAAAACATTTGTTTTAATTAATAATGCATTACTATTATTCATTGGGCGATAGTATATTGTTATTGTTATTATTATCATTATTAAATTACCAATAGGATACAGTGGTGCTCCCCTGCAAGAAAGGAACATTTGCCAAGGTAGCCGACTCCAAAGTTGCCACACACTTTAGTGACGCCTTCATCCGGAAACAGGGAATGTGCAGAAATGTGTCTGTAGCACTCTGTCACAGCCACTGGGTGACGAAGGCCAAAGCTGCACCATCCTGAGACGAAGCGTGAAACCCGGATCGTTCTTGTAGCAGTTGGCGACTCCTGGGGCATCTGGAATGCATTTCCAATGTGCATGACAGAGATGGAAGAAGCAGAACTGGCGGTGGGCATCTGGAAAAACCTTGTTGAATACATTGATAGTGGACCGCTTCTGTGTCAACTTGACTTTAAACTGCCATGAAAACACATTCATATGTGACCTACAAAACAAAAAACAACAACAAAAGCATGTGTTAAATACCAATTCAAGTAACCTAGGCTATTCAGTCACGCAAAAAATAAAGCTATGGTCTAATTTTCAAAGTAGCTACACTACTGGGGGGAGCTGGGCAAGGTCGCTTACCTGTGTTTTATTTGGAAGCAGCGCGAGAACCATGGTTGGTGTACGTTTGAGCAAACAACATTGGTGAAGTCTGCAAACCATGTTCTGCCCACTAAAAACTGTTGTGGAGGAGAAATGGTTCAGTGGCTGCCTCCTTTCCTTGGTCATCAAGTGTCATCTTATCGTAAGACTCTGGTATCATCAAATTGACGAAACTTGCTGCCTCTGGGGGGTTGTGACTGTGCCTCTTGCGATAACACTGTATTTGCTTCTTCAGTGCAGTTGTACAGGCCATTTCCATAGCAACAGACTCTGGCAGGTTGGTTAGAACATCAGCCAGAACAGTACAGAGTATCTGTGCTGCATTCTTTAATCTTATTCACAGCTTGCCTTAACTGGCTGTCCGACTCTTCAGGCTTGTGTATGTGGGTGCCAGTAACCTTGGACATCTTTCCATCAGTTGGTGTGATACGCCCGTAGCAGTGTCTGGCGTACTTGGTGCATTTCCAGAATGACTTGTTCTTTGCTCCTTTCTATGAATATAACTGTTGTAGATCAGAAGAGAGGCTTCCCACATGAGTTCACAAAATAGTGCTCCATCTTGCCTGTTCGTGGCAAAATGGTCACCAGAATTACCAGTGCCAGAGTCTTGAATACTAGCTATTTATTCAAAATCCTAAGAAAAGATTATAAAATGATAATTTTAATCACACAATTCTATCAATACTATGACTTTAGGACTCTTTAATTTCTTTCAAAAAGGCTGAGAGTTGTGTAATAAATTAAACTTTATTTTCTAATCCTGTGTTCTGCTCTCTTACTCTTTCTTTAACAATGCCGTTAACATTTTCATTCAACTATTACTAGATGCTGATTCTACACGGAATGCCCCTATAGTATTTGGTTCATTTTCCAAGTGGACAGCAATGCAGCAGTTGAATCTAAAACATTCTCTACCCGACAAAATTGTTCCCTGAATTAACAACGCCATTGTGAAGTTGAGGTGTTAAATGCTGACCGCATACTAAATCAGATTGTCTAATTTTTATTTTTTTTAAACTTCTGTGGGGAGATGTAAAATGATTTTGAATTCCTCACAAGAAGTGTCAGCCATTCTAGACTGTTATAAAGAAGATGTTATAAAGAAGATGAAAAGAAGTTATAAAAAAGTATGTATTTGTCAAGTAGCCCAAATTCTGGTGCCAAGTGGTCCAGTGCATGAAGACCTAATGTGAATTACTCTAATATAAGAAGCTCTGCTATGAATCTGCCTTTGCTGAACATAGGTATTATAATTGCTGTCCATTGTAGGCTACATGCACTGACCGGCCAAGCCAAATATATTTTACTTTGTAAATACTTACTTAAAATGGAATAGGACAATTAAGTTTTATGTTTAGCCTCATACCTAAAGTTTAGTTTAGTTTTTTGTCAGAATCCAAATGTAATCATTAAATAACTGCTTGATTTTTTACTGTAGCACCAGGATGGTCATAACAAAATAAAAAGTGAAAATGGAAACAGAAATGTAAAATATGAAATGGCATTTTAAAAATGCAGTGAAATAGAAAACTGAAATGGAAAATTGAAATTGAAAAGAGAAAAATAAAAGATTAAAAATAAAAGTACACAATTAAATTTGGGCTATTGCTAATATAAACCTTCAGTACTAGATTATTCCTTGAATTTATAGATAATAGAGAAGGTGTCTCTCATAAAGTGTAGCCCAATTCCCTAGGAATTATGTCATGAAACTCAGGCTGTTACCATCCTACACCTGACAACCTGACAAGTATTTACCTACTTAGTTACAGCTGTAATAGTATTTTAATGTATTTACCATGCATTTACCTGGTAAATGCCTAGTGACTGTAAAGGGAAGTTTACTTAATTTTTTTGTCCAAACCAGGTTGGAAAATGTTCTTTGGTCTCATCTCAGTCTGCTGCTGAACTATAGTGCCTCAGCTCATGCCTATATAGCCTGGGAGCCATGGTCCAAGGCTATATACTGTAGGCGCTAAACTGGCCGCGTGTTACAGCAGTAATTAAATCTAGATATTAAATTGCTTATTGGCCTACCAGTGTTCAGCTAAATCTCATTTTTGGAGGGCAAAAGGGCAAGCAGTTTGCACATCTGTTAGCCATGAAGCAGCGTTACAGTACATTCAAAAACTTTGTCTATTCATAAATTATGGTCACTACCATAGGCCCATGTTGCATTTCATTTAAGCATTTAGTTATTTAGTGTTTGAACAGAACCACAAATTGTGCAGAAAAGACATCTTTGTGAGGTTAACAAAATATACACAATTTATTCAAAATTCAATAGAAAAATCAGAAACACTGCATGCTTTAAAAAAAATCTGTATTAGATGAGTAATGAATTATCTAAAGAGAAAAAAACAGCTAAAAAAAACTCCCTATTGGAGCAGGAGGAGTATTAGCAAAAAATTAGCTGTGTGGTGCCTTACCTTCATTGTTTTCCACTGCCCCGCCCTCTGGTGTCTCCTCATGGTGTCCATTTAAGCCCGGCTCACTCTCTTCCTTAGCAAATGCCTCCAGGCCTTCAAATTCCCAACTCCCAAACTTTGTTACATGGCAGATTTCATGCAACTCCGGGTCTTCTGGTTCCCCTTTGATTTGTTTAGAGTTGACACTATTTCTGTTTATGTTCTCCTGATTATTGTCCAACTCTTTTCTCCTTTGTACAGTGCACGTTTTAGGGCGTCCACGTCCCCTTTTTGCAGATTTGACAATCTTGTTGTCTAGGTGGAGCTCCCCCCCAGTTTGTAAACAATTATTTTTGGGGCGCCCAGGTCCCTTTTTGGTAGATTTCATTACCTTGTTTGTCAGGGGGCATCCCTCCTCAGTTTGTAGTGTTTTCTTTTTAGGGCGCCCTGGTCCCTCTTTGGTAGCTTTAACTGAGGGATAGTCTATCTCAGTGTGTAGAGTCTGCTTTCTGGGCCAACTGGGTCCCTTGGTAGGACTAATGATTTTGTTTACCAAAGAGAACTCTTCCGCTGCTGGGCCTGAGGTCTTTTTAGGGCGTCCCGGTCCCCTTTTAACTAACTGAATCTGCCCGTTACAGACCAGGGGATTTTTCTCCTCAGCCTGTACAATCTTTTTAGGACGCCCACGGCCCCTCTTGGCAGACTGGATCATCTTACTTGGCTGGCGCCTTCCTTCTCCAGTTAAAAGGAAATGTTCTGTAGACAAAGCTGTCAGAAGTCAGTGAAAGATTGCCAAAAGCACTTGCCACTATGCCAACAGGTCAGCAAGGTAATGCAGTTATTTGCAACTATTTGACTTGTGTGCTAGCTAACTTCTATCATACACAACCTATTAGATTCACAGCTTAGATGGCGTTTACCCAAAAGCACGAATGCATGTTATCAGTCTTAATGTAATTGAACATGTTAGTCATGTTGTCATGACATAGCGTTAGTTTGACTAAAGTTTTCTGCATCCAAACACACTTAGCGTTGCTATTAGCTGCGTTAGCTGTAGCTTGTGTTTGCAGTGCCTGGGCAGCAGTGTTAGCTCACTAACACACTTGGGTCGAGATAACAGCTAGTGTGAGCCAGCCTGTTTTTGTCTGTCTGCCAGGCTACGTGCGAGTGTCTATCTTAAACAAACCGATTCATATTCGGGAAAAAATGCCTCTCTTAAGTGATGAATCATGCATTGCTTACCAGGCTTTACGGCTGCAAACAACAACCCTGCAAGATGAATGAATCTCCAGCGATTTTCCACGTGTTCTGCCCGCTCAAATGAGAAGGTCGGCACACGTTTTGTTTCTCCGGCTGCCCCCCCGTGGGCGGAGCTTCTACGTTTGGGACAATGCTGTTAAAACGATAATCCGCCCGCCGGGACACCCCGCGCCCTACATCTACGATCAATTATCTGAAGTGTAAGCAAACAGAGCAGTATACATTCATAACTTCAGTAACACATGAATAGGATGTTTAGATAGTGCTACAGAATAACATACCATCTGTCACCTGGGTTGTTTTGACAAAAAAGAGCTGTCAATCACATCTTTCCTAGGTGTCTTGTTATTTTTAGACATGCCAGTTAATGTGTTAATTAGAGATTAGCTGCTGATGAAATTACCATCTCCATTATGGGCCTTAACACTTCTAACACACCAATGCAATGCCTGCATTTTCCTTTATGGCAGAGATGTACTAAAAAGCAATAATTCAAAAACAAAATACCATGGTTACAATAATCAGACTTCTCCTGGTGACTTAACACACAGTAACATCACACGTTATGTTGTGGTCATGCATTACTTAAATAATTTATTACATTTCTGCAAATAATACAGCAGTCTATGCAGGGGTGAAACCATCCCAGCATGTCCAGTGGACTTCCATCTCCATTATCGTCTCCTTACGCCCCCATTAAAATTGCGTATTGCAAGAACAATTCAGAACTATCCTGTGACAAATTAATACTAGTCATGGGCTAGTACATTAAAAAAGTTCCATGCATAAATAAACATAATTCATACAGTATATTCAACTTACTTTTCAAAATAAATTAAAACAGTTTGAGTCAAGAGAGTTGCAGCCAATTCATATAAATAATTCAGTATTTACAGCTATGAGTTTTGTTGATTTATACACATTCATTCATCAAACGGTTTAAAATATGACAAGGGCAAAGGCTATCATCTACTGTCTACAGTTCCCTTAAGCACCGACCTAGCTTGTTTACACTCCTCCCAAAAAGACTCAGCGACATTTGGCCACGTGACCAGAAAGGTGGTGGGAGCGAGCGAACCTGCGCAGACATTTGGGGCAGGAGTACGGCTTCTCCCCCGTGTGGGTTAGCATGTGGGTCTTTAAATGTCCTGACAAACGAAAGCTTTTTCCGCATTCTTGACACGTGTAGGGACGCAGGTTAGTGTGACTCCTCATGTGCTTGCCCAGATCTCCGGAGGAAGTGTAACGGCGATGGCAGTCCGGGCATTCGAAGGGTTTTTCTCCCGAGTGTATCCTCTTATGCTTCACCAGGTCACCAGACTGAGTGAAGCTCTTGTCGCATTCAGTGCATTTGTAGGGCCTCTCGCCGGTGTGGGTGCGCTGGTGGTTCCTCAGATGTGCGAGGCGAATGAACCTATTGCCGCACACCGTGCAGTGGTACGGCCTTTCCCCCGTGTGTGTCCGCAAGTGTATTTTCAAAGCCCCGAGATCTCCGATTTTCAGTCCGCAGTCCCCGCACTGGTGGGCTTTCTCATTGGTGTGGAGCTTAGTGTGAACCCGCAGGTTTCTCCTGGTGTTAAAGTTCTTCCCGCACACGTTGCAGTGAAAGGGTTTCTCGCTGGAGTGAGACCTCAGGTGGAGATCCAGACTCGACTTGAATCCAAACTCCTTTCCACATTCAGAGCATGAGTATTCCTTCTTGCCCGAGTGAGTGGTTAAGTGACATTTGAGGTGGTGCGACCGTAAAAAGGCCTTGCCGCAGACCTGGCATTTGTACGGCTTTTCCCCCGTGTGAATCTTCATGTGTTGGCGCCACCCGCTGCGCTCCGAGAACCTCCTGCCACATTCCTTGCAGACGAAGGGCCTATCTCCTGTGTGGATCCGCATGTGATCCTCCAAGCTTTGAGGTGTGCGTACCTTCTTGCCACACTCTGAACATTGCACAGAAGTGTCCAGACAGACCGGCGTATCGTGAGGTTTTGAGTCCTCAGGCTCGTGACACACGTGCGGCCCTTGACCCCAGGTGGTTTTGAAGCTCTTCCCACAGTCGGCGCAACTGAGATGTCCACCTTTCGTAACCACAGACATGCTGTGCCAACGCTGGCAGTGATTCTTCAAGTTCTTCAGGTACTGGAAACTGCGGGCGCAGGTTGGGCAGGGGTGGAGTCTCCGGGGCGGGGCAGAAGGATGGGCTTCACGCACATGGACCCGAAGGTGGACTTTAGAGTTAAAGGTGCTACTGCAGACGGTGCAGGCGTGTTTGGAGATGAGGTTGAGTTTGCGGCTCGAGAGGCATTTTTTCAGTGTGGCGAGATACTGTTTCTGGTGGACCCACTTGACATGCTTCTCCAAGAAATCCCAGTTGGTGAAGGAGACGGTGCAGTGCGGACAGGGGAAGAACTCAGATGAAGACTCTAAGTAGGTCAGGGACCCGGAGGAGGACACAGAAAGAAGAGAGAGCATTAGAAATAGAAAGAGATTATGAATGATTTTTGGACCTACATGTTATACATAAAATATAATTTGGTACCTAGAATGGAAAAGGAAATAATAAACAGAATCGGAATTGACAAAATCTAAACCATACCCAGTGTGTTTTTGACTTTGTTTAGACTGGTGTGTGAACTACTGCACCTACCTTTACAGCCCTGTTCTCCTTCTTCACCTCCTTCTTCAGTGCCTTCTTGGAGGTTGTCTGCGTCCTCCCCCTCCTCCTGGACCTCTTCACTGCCGCTCTCCTCCTTAACACATGATGACTCGGATTCCTTCTTGACCGCCGCCTTACTGAATTCATATTCTGGTTCATGGTCAGACTCCGGCTCATCCTTAATGTTTATATTTCCTGGTTCAAGGTTAACCTCTGACTTGGATGTGTCAGTTCCAGTGTTAGTGTCTAAAAAGCTTGATGTGCCACCATTGTGTTCCTCACTGATGGCATGTGAATCTGGTTCCTCTTTGATTTGGATGTTAGGATCAACTCCATTAGTGTGAGATTCATTGGCGACTTCCTCTTCTTTACCATCCAGCTGTAATTCAGATTCAGTCTTAATTATGATCAGGTCACCGCGTTTTTTAACTCCCTTTGCTTTGCTGAGCAAAGATTTCTTTTTAACAGACTTGATCTTCATGTTGCCACCATTAGGCTTTCTTCTCTTCTGTATGCTGTGGACCAAAGGGACACACTGGTGAGATGGGTACGAAGTTTGAAGCTACACAGTGCAAATTCAGCAAGAAACCAAAACAAGCATTAATGATATCGGTGTTGGTGATCTTGCTCACAGCTAGCAACATAGCTAAACACAAAAGTGGCTAGCTAGCTGTACGTTACTAACGCTAGTATTCGCATATTGGCAGCAATGCTGTCACCGTGGATCCTTTGCTGCAGCTTTCTTACATGCAGCTGTCACTGTCACTCATTCAGTTTTTATCGGTAAAGAAGACAGGACCTACCTTTGTGAGTGAAGCGCCTTTTGACTGGATCTAGATGCTAGGCGGCTAGCTACATAGCTTGCATGGGCTAAGATAATAACACCGGAAGAGCAATGCAGTTCCCGTGGCCAACCAGCTGAGCTGATTAGTAATCAGGTTACGACCCAAAGCATCAGAAATATATTGATGGTCATGACCCGGACAACGAATCCACCTTCAGTCCAACAAGGTTTATCACACCTTGGTACAAAATTATGATATTAAATTGTGCGTTTTTAAGAAATACACACTGACCAGGCAATACCACCTGAGATAGCTGTCTGACTTGCTATACAGCACTCTTCTAATACCTGGATTCAATAATAGTGTTGGAAGCAGCAAAGTAATGGTCATGCAGTGTATAAATGCATTCACATGATTACTGCACATGATTTATTCCTCTGGAAGATATCAAGAAATGCCATGTTCCACAGACTTTATTTTCGCCAACTCATCACCAGGACAGAGAATCTTCAGGCATAAACAATCTTCTGTACAACACTGTTCCCTTCTTTGAAAACAAAAACAAACAGCAAAAGAAAGTTATGTACAAAAAAAAGAAAGCGTGTTAAAAAAAACAAAAAAACAAAACAAAAACAAACAAACAAAAAAGATACGAGACAAAACAAAACAGTATTAACGCTTATTCGTGGAGGGCTGCTATAAATAGTGACAGTATTAATTTGAACTTTATTTTGCTTGACTAAGCTGTGAATATACAGTTCAGGAGAACATTTGTCATGATTTATTTTTTTCTGTGATAAGAATCCAGTAGCACCATTCTGAGTTTCTCCATGACACTGTATGCCATCCATACACGAATAATTGAGCCCATTGCCTCCATGCAGTGCAAAAAAGAAAACAAAGAGAAATACAAAAAAAAAATACTAAAAAGTAATTTAGGCTCCTTGAAAATGAAAATGCTTGAGAGTCTTTTTCTTTCATACGTCTCTCACCAGGAGAATACAACTTTCAGCTTCAACTGTCTCGTTCCATACAATATCGTTCATTTCATTATCGTTCAACAGAGTAACAATTTCCATATTGTTTTTTGTCCAACTGACTGTCACATGACCAATTATATATATTTTTTTAATCAAACTGTAGATCTGATTGGCTGATACAATCATCCAAGCAGGCGAGTTGCCTGAAAATAGCAGTCCAGCAAAACTAGCCAAACATAAACATACATTTCATATCAAGAAAATGTAATTAAATGTTCCAAAATTATAGATCAGTCCTTCATTCCGCTGATGGGTTCTATGGAAGAGCACTGAGCCTGTTATGTTATTAAATTAAAATACTGTCCGGAATTGAAAACAGATATTGAAGATGTTATCCTTCATTTGTTGCGAAGACAATTCATAAAGCAAAATGTAAAATGTGTTATTCTTCTTATTCAGTCTTTCATAAGCTGCACCACACAATTCCATAACACAAGTGTTAAGTGTGAGCCTGTTGACTCACAGACAAGGCAAGATGTAGTGAAGGCAGATGAGCAGAAAAACAAATACAACATCAACCATGTAACAGGGCAGGTGAATATGCAAAAATATACTCAGAGCTTTGAGTCAGTTTAACATAAACATGTAGCTTAGAAGCCTGCCATATACTGAGACACAATTATAATCACTCATATCTACTATGATATAAAAACCATCTCACAAGCAACTTTGACTTTTTTTTTTACCTACGCTGACAATCAAAATCTTGCACGTTAGGCTGAACTAATTTCAACGTCTCTTGTTCTCAACGGCAATTTTGATTGTCACTTTCTGGGGTATAAAGCACATGTTGGTTCCAGAGTAAGCAGATTTCTTCCTCTCCACCTCCATTGGTCAATGCAAAAAAAGACAGTCCAGCTGAAGTCTTTGTGTGTGACTGGCTGTCAGGAGTGCTCATACCTCTTGTAGTGATCACAGACGGGATGCCACATTGTTTAGTTGATACGTATAGCGGTTGTAGTGCATTCTAGAGACAGCTGGCTTGGTCATGTGAAGCATTGAAATACAGTATAGCAATACATAATACAATAAACGACACTCAGTAATTAATTATACAGTGTATGTACAACTCTGTTCGTAATGCTGATCTGACTGTTCATAATGCTGACTGTAACTGGCTATGACATGAGTTTTTCTTTGACTTGCAGCTATGCTTCTTTCAAAAAATTCATTTATTGTCTATTAGCCTTCTCTTCTTCCATTTGCGTCATTAGTTTGTCCCTCTACATAGCCATAGTGGTGAGGTGTTGATGACCTAGCAGCCCCTTGCGCCCTGCACCGCCCCCTGGGTGCCCTCCTCCATTGCCGTGGCCACAATATTCCTGCAGGTTCTGGCGCAACGTAACGAGTGCAGAGCCCAGACAGGCACGGTTCGGGGCCAAGATGCCCCCAGGCAGCTGGATGAGGACGGTGGCCACCCCAGCCATGCCGTCGTCCGTGGGCTCCAGGGTGATGGGCCCCACCTTGAAGGAGGAATAGGAGAAGCCCATGAGCTGCGAGAGGAATGGGTCGGAGCGGCAGAAGTGCTGGTAGCCACTGTGTGTCGATGGGTGGTGATGGTGCGAGGCTGGGGTGCCAGCAGTGGTGCTGGCATAGTGGTGGGTGTTCAGGTAGTGCAGGGGCAGGTGCTGGCCGCTGTTGCCTCCTCCACCCAGGGTCAGGTGATGGTGGTGGTGGGCGGTGGGTCCGGATCCCGGGTCGTGTTTGTAGGAGACAGCGCCCGCTCTGCCCCTCTGGCCCACCACCACACCGCCTAGCTTGCTTGTGCGGGCGTGGGCAAGCGACACGGTGCTGCCTCCCCCTCCGCCAGCTGTTGGCAGGTAGATGAGCTGAGGCTCCTCGGGCTCCAGGTAGACGGTGAGTTTGGCGAAGGGCCGAGACGCCATCTTGGTCATCTCCTGGATGTGCCGGCGCTGCTCCCGACGGAAGTCCAGGAACTGCTTAACCTTCCAGAGGAGGACGCAGACGGACAGGAAGAGGAAGAAGCAGGAGAAGAAAACAGAGAAGAAGACGAAGAGATCGATATGGGCTTGGTCCTGGCGCAGAAACAGCAGGCCCTGGGACTCGCCCAGTCTCTCCTCGGTTCCCACCCCTCTCAGGGCGATATAGAAGCGGCTGGATTTCAGGGAGTGCACCTCGTGGGGGAAGGTGATCACCACACGATCCCGAACGCCACGGACGATCAGCACCGTCTGGGGTTTCCACACAGTGATGTAGGAGATGAGTCCCTCAGCCCGCTCCTCCCTAACTTCTCTCTCTGCCCCTGGGGGTTTGGCCTGCAGCTGCAAGGGGTTGCTGGAGAGCATGGGACCCCCGAGACCGGACGAGGCGTTGGCAAAGAACTTTATTGGGGAAGGAGGCGACTCCTTGTCTGCCCCAGTCGCCGTTCCCCGAGCCGCCGACTCCTCCTCGATCTTTATGGTGTGAATGCCCGTTTGGCGGTCCACATCCACAATGAAGGTGTCATGAGAGTTGGACACATACACTTCCACCTCACCAAAGGTCACATCAATTGTGACACGGATGTCCACGTTGGTGAACTTTGGCTGGGCAGCGAAGAAGACAGTGCGCCCCTTGGGCAGATTGCGGATGGTGGGGTCATGGAAGCAGTTGGTCTGGGACGTGGGGTCAAAGCAGCACTCACTATCCACATTGAACTGGCGGTAGCACTGACGCCCGTTCACCGGTGTGCCATTGAAGGAGTCTTTGCACTTGGCACACTAAAAGGGAATTTGATAGTAACAGAGCAAAACATGAATATAGTTTGAGCAAATACCACATGTGAGTGAAAAACAACAACATGCTCACAGGTCAAAAGGCTACTTGGGTGTGAAAAAGCTGTGAAATCAAAACAGAAAATAACACTGCGTTCACATCTTCATGCTTCACTGGTTTGATGGAGACCGATGGAGATTCCAATAGAGGATGTTTGACGGACAGTAACAGATTGGTGCCCTATACAGATTTTTCCAAACTCTGCATTGTTAATGGAGCATCACAATAGCTGGTAGTAACATAAAGATAAGCACTGGTGCGTGTTACAGAAAATCTTAAACTCTCTCCAGTATATAATATATAAGTCAACAGAAAGTATTTTTAATATGTTTTCATAACAAAACATTTATCATATTGGTTGACAGTGGTAATGTTATTATTTTTTTCTATTTTCATTTTTCAAATCATGAGAAAGTAGGAATAAAACATTTTCCCTCCAGAATGAAGGGTGTCTTTCTGCTAATTTGGAAAAAGCCAGCCCAAAAAAAAGACTTTTTTGGGCTAAACTTCGCAAATGCAACATAGCGAGTACCAAGCTTTCCTCCATGTTTGTCAAGTTCTGTGACTCCTGTCAGAGCGACCACACTGGTACGTTGTTCTGGGGGTGGGAGATTGAGTTGCGGATGACACTACACTAGAACAACACAGGAAGATATGAAGCAGCAAAACAACATTTAAGCTTACTTAATTCTGAACCTTTTCTCTATTTTCAATTCTTGTCTGTATATGCAGAAAAAGGACATGCAAAAATGTTTGGCCACACAGGCCGCTTTGTGTGTGCAGGCAAACAGCACATTAAAATATTCTCAAAATTCTTATGCCACGCTTGATGGAATAAATTAGTTCCAGGATGTGTTTACCTGTTGTCTGTAGCAGTCTTTCCGGTCACTCTGAGGGCTGCTGAGGCAGGAGGAGGTCTCCGTGTTGTTCTGGCAGGGGCAACCTGTCCCATCGTGTTCATTACAGGTATCTGCATGGCCATTACACTGACACCTGCAGGACAGAGGGGCAAAACTGAGCACGAGTAATGATCTGATTCTACTCAGTAATGCTCTGAGTAATGATCTTTTACTTAAAAAAAACAGACTAGTAAACAGCTAATAATGCATGTATGCAAATCTGTGCATTCTTATCTATGTCTGTAAATGTAATGTATTTAATACATTGTGAGCAGTTATTTACATCACACATCTGCAAACCTTTCTGTATATGTGTATGGTCTTCTGTAGACCTGTTAATGTGAATACGATGCACATTTTGGAAATCCTGTCATGTATAATATACATTTATTTATCTTAATATTTTCTCATTTGTTTTATATTGCATGTATCGTCATATTTATTTATTTTTTTTTTTAGAATTTTCATTTCTTTTCATACTGTACATACTTCATATTCTTTATACATTTTCATAATACTGCTCCACTGACCCAATTTCCCGCAGCGATCAAAAACCAAAGTTAAACTTAAAGTAGTTTAGGATATAACATATCAATATAATACGATCGAATCGTGTTTTCTCAATTGCAGAGATCTAACATTCAAGTGTCAAAAAGACAGAAAATCTTTGCTTTTCTGCCGTGTCTCACATGCCTCTTGGTATCAGATTTTTTTCAGTAGGGAAATTGTCCAATAACAGCACCCTATTACTGACTGATACTGACCCAAAATCCAATACCAGTATCAGTTTTGGTGCATCCCAAGCTAAACTACAGTATATCAATAGTAGAACTTCTACACATTGCTCATCAACTCAACTGACGGTTTCATAGCATGGAAATTCAGCGCAAACATCACTCACTTCTCACACTTCCCCTGCAGTAGGAAGTAGCCGCTGAGGCAGCTTTCACACTTGTCTCCAACACTATTGTTCTGGCAACTCACACACACCGCATTCTCTTCTGTGGGACCCTCCGATACCCAGTTCTGAATCTGATAAAGGGAAAAAGAAACACGGACACCCAAAACTCAATAAAGGAGCCAGAACAGAGGTTGTGCTCTAATAATTGCCATCTTTACAAGACCAAGAAGACTTGCTGGCATATTCGTATTCACTTATAATCAGGAAAAGCTTATGGGAGTCAATCTACAGGTCCCTACTCAAAGTACACACTATCTAAGATGCCAAGCACTTACGCTGACGGAGTCCAGAGGGTAGAGCCGTAGATTCTCAAGGGCTTTCTTATGTTCATCCCGGGAGAGACACACAGCGCTGTTACCTCTGCAAAACTCTCGACATGGACGACAAGTCCCCCCACCCTTGGCAGAGCCCACAAACAGAGGCTTGCACTTCTCGCAATGCTTGCCCTGGAATTGTGGGAAGGACAATTACAGTCTGTACATCAGATTATGCACCAGTGAATGAATCAAAAATGTCTAAGAATGTAAGTATGTGTGTATGTCTCTGAGTGTGAGTGTGTGTTAGGGCTGGGCGATATTGACAAAATCAAATATCACAATATTTTACACCAAATACCTTGATATCAATAATGTGACAATATTTTGGGGGAATCATAAGATATTTACACAAGAAAAATTTGATCATTAGTAATGAGTAATATGTAATCAGTAATAGTAATATGGATATGATGAGCAGGTAAAGCCAATCATTGTTCATTTTACTCAGCCAGAACAGGCTAATAAATTCGGAAAATTGTATCGCTTTACTGTAACGCAGCTTTTTAGACCAGGAAGAAGTAACATTTAAGTTCACAAGTTTCACAATATAACAATAACCAAGATCCCAGACGATATCTAGTCTCATATCACAATATCGATATTATACGATATATCGCCCAGCCCTAGTGTGTGTGCATTTTCTCCAACGACTCACTATGGTGTTATTGTGGCACTCTAGGCAAACGTCCGGTTTGTTAACACCAGCACAGTTGCTGTGTTTGTTGCAGCTGCACTGAGAAGAGCAGTTTTCCCCCACAAAGCCAAAGTGACACTGACACACTCCTGGAGACACACACGTCCCGTTCACACAGCCTTGTGCACACACCGGCTCACACTGGCCAGAAACACTGGAAAGAAAAAACAAAACAGAAAGCAGAGCATGGGTAAAACTTAAAACTCCAGGTATTGTGATCGACGATAAATCCTTCAAATAAATGATTCCCTTCACATCTTCACGTCTTTTTCAACAATCCTGATGTATTCAGTGCCTATGTCACGATAACTGAATGGAAATATCGATCTTAGCCTTTTAAAGGAGCTGACCGGCGACCTCACCTGCTGAGTATGTAACCGTGTTTGCAGGTGCAGTGGTAGCCCTGGGGCAGGTCATGGCAGTCCTGGGTGCTGTTGCAGTGGTGATGGCCGTTAGCGCACTCGTCCTCCTCGGGACAGTGGAGGAAAGACCAGCTGCTGTTCCTCAGCGGGCAAACCCCCTCGCTCACACCTGGGAGAGACAAGGATGGAGGGAGGCGAGCGAAAACAATTATGTGAATTCAACATTGGACTATTTACACCCTACGTTCCTCAACACCTCCTTGGTCCAGTCAGTGTCAGTGATTCAGAGCTATTTCTCACCATCGAGTCCACCCTGCAGGCAGCGTCCAGCCCCATTCCCCCCTCGGGCAGCACACCAGCCACACTGAGGCCTGGCGATACACTGGGAGCACTGGGTGAGCTGGGAGCACTGGGGGGAGCAGGAGTCCCCTCCGGAGAGCAGACGACCGCACTGGCCCGCCTCGCACCGCAGAGGCACAAAAGACGGACTCATGCACTAGGGGAAAGGGAGAGAGGTTGACGTTTCAGTGAGATGCTTTTATTTTGAAAACACCAAATAATCTGTAAAGCTCAAGGATACCAGCCTTACCTGCTGTAGAGCCATGCTCCACACACAGTGCTGCCAGCCCCCATCAGAGCCTCGGGAGCCCAGACAGAGGCTGCAGTTATGGAGGGTGTGGCAGGGGGGAGGGCATGGCAGAGGGGGAGATGACTCCACCTGCATGGGGGAGACGTTGAGCAGGGCATAGCTGAAACACGTCCAGTCGTAGGTGGGGTTCACGCTCAAGATGCGCCTGGTCTCGCCTGCAGGAATCGCAACACAGTTAAGCGATTAAAAACAGGCCAGGGTTGTTAATCAGTCATAAGAAAAACCCCTCATGAGAAAAAAACCCTCATGAGAAATCAAAACCTTGAATGTAGATTTACCAAAACTCAGCTGCAACTTATAAGACACTTGATTTTTATAAGGGTTTCACAGTTCTGGCAAAAAACAGGTAATTCTGCTAGATGATGTGATCACAATTATTAAACACATTAGTCTTAATGATCTGAGGAACCACATTATTTTACCTCAGTTTTTGTATCTTACATCAACATCTTGATTATTTTCAACTACAGTGAATGTTCTAAATTAAATTAAATGTTTCAGTCTTACCAATGTTCCAATATTCAACAATTATTCATTTTGAAAAATAAAAAATACATACACATACAGTACATACAACTAGGTTGACAATTAAGAGAGCCTTTTTGTTTTGTAGTGAATTCAGAATTTCTTCCATCGCCCGTACCTGTGCGTTTGAACTGGCGGGTCCACATGCATTTCCCCGAGGCGGTGCATTTGGGGCAGTCAGAAGCCTCACAGCTGGTCTCAGTGCAGTTGCTGGACAGGAAGATCTCTCTCTGGTTGATCCTGCAGTCGTGTTCAGACGTGCAGCTGACGGAGCTGCTGATACAGGCCCCCTCTGGACAGTTGGTGCACCACTTACACTGCAGGGCAGGCTGGAAGATTCAGTCAAGAGTAGATTTTACAAACAGCTCGTATCTGTCTCTCTTTGAGCTGATGGCGGTGTTGGAGTATGTGCGTTGTACGTTACCTGTGATGGGCTGGAGAATGTCCGAGGGTGTCGGGCCAAGCATTCGCTGCAGGTCTTCAGTCTGCGACACTGATCTGGCTGACGAGGAGTGGGGGAGCAGGGAGACAGCCCAGTGGAACAGCCCATTCTGACGGAGACAGAGGGAGAGAGTAGTTATTATATTGAGTAGATGTACTGTATATGATCTCCAGCTCAGGAACATAGTATGCAGTTATTGAGATGGTTTAATCCAGATGTGGTACCTCTCAGCAGTATCGGAGGAGGCACAGGTGCCTCTACACCAGACGCAGCTGCCTGTGGTGGTGTTGCAGGCCTCTGGTGTGGGCAGCAGGGCGCAGGGGTCAGAGGGCACGGTCAGGGTTAGGAGTCGGCCCAGCGTGACCCCATTGAAGCCGCCTGACAGGAAGAGACGGCTGCCCCAGCTTGTCATGGCAAGACACACTGAACGGTTAACGGGTTCGCCCACAGCTGAAGCTGAGAGAGAGAGAGGAAGAGAAAAGAAAGAAATGAGTAGTTAAGTTATTGAGCCAAAATGACTTCACCTTAATTGGAGCCGCAGAGAGACATTAAGACAGCCACCTGGTTGTATCCAGGTGTTACAGTTGATCTGGTAGAGAGACACCGAGTTACTGTAGTCCTCCTCTTCTGTCCTCCCTCCAACAATGACCATGGTGTCTTTGATCAGGGCTGCAGCATGGAAGAAACGTGATAGGGGCTGGAGAGAAAAGATGACGATACAGCAAGAATAGATATGTTATCTTTATGCAGTAGACCAATATAGAACTGGTTGGCTTGTCTAATGTATTGCCCTGTGAAAGGGCTGACAGGCCGGCTGAGGCTGGGCTCATACCTTATTACCCTGTGAGGGGACCAGCAGAGACCAGGTGAGGTTGGGGTAATACAGACTGTAGAGCTCTCCTGAAGGCTCCACAGTCTCCACATGGAAACGGTAGCCTCCGAAGATATAGACAGCATCAGTCTGCTCATGGTACACTGCTGAATGGCCATATAAACCTGAATTGAGAACAAAAATGGACAGTAGTCAGTTTGGAGTGCAACAACAAGTCAGAGTTTGCTATGGATCAAATACTACAGCATGTCTACGTCAGTAAGTATGTATGTATGCATCTATCGTATGTATTTGTTTATCTGTCCATCTATCTATCTGCCCATCCATCCATCCATCAAAACACCATGGTCTACAATTAAGATGGCATTAGTACTTATGTGTAGTCCAAACTTAGGTGGTTCATTAGCCAGTCAGTTTTCCACCAAGTAAAAACTATGTTACAACTCTTAGCAAGCAAAGGGCCACATGGTTCTTCAAGACCTGTAGGTGGAGTGCCGGTATGGGGGGCAACAGTCCAGTTTCCAGTCTGAGGGCTGAACTCCAGCAGGTGGTGGTTGAAGCCGTTCTCTGGAGAGTAACCTCCTATCAGCAGCACAGAAGAGTCTCGACGCACCGTCAGAGTGTGGCCTGCCACCGGGGGCAGCACTGAACTCTGTCAGAGGAAGAAGACAATTAAATTGGTTAGAGATAGTTCAATTTCAGTTCAATAGATACTGCCAATGTTTTCTATTTCCATGATAGAATTAATCCAAACCTTGTATTCTCTCCAGACTAAACTACTGAGATTGAGACTCCAGGTATCCATGGCAACACCGTTTTGAGTAACCCCGCCCACCACCAGCATGAAGTTGTGACTGGCTCCTTGAGACTCATGACTGGTCAACAGGGCAGAAGCATGGTGATAGCGAGGGCTGGGAGCAGAACCCTCTTCCACTGAGCTTGTCAACATTTGGGTCCAACGCCCCTCTGACACAGAATATCTAAACCAACCAATCACCAGAAGGAGAGACGTTATTACAAAAATATATACATTTCACAGCCACAATACTATTCAGAACTGGACTTTTACCGTGTCCTGGACAGTTACAATCCAGGTCACACTCTCCTACCTGTAGACATTTCCCAGGATGCCCTCTGACAGAGAGAGTCCTCCATACATCCAGAGGTTCCCCTGTGGTCCAGACACCAGAGAGTGGCCCATCCTGTGGAGGAACCTGTGGGCCTGGTTCTGTGGAGCAAGAGTAAAAGTTACTCTAATGTTGGAGTTCACATATTAAATGTTCAAAACAACATTCATATGAAGTGTGTCTGTGTTATATTGTGTATTCTGTGGTTGTGAAAGTGGTATGTATTCTGTGGTCATGAAACTTTTTCAATGTGTGATTTTTTCCATGTGTATGTGTAGCTACATTCTGCTCCTACCACTGTAAGCTGTGTGTCCAGCAGTGTTTCCCAGACCAGGCTGCTGGAGTCCAGAGCAGCAGAACAGTCTGAGCCGGCCCAGCCGTCTGAGCACAGACAAACTCCCAGAGACTGCGACAAACAAAACATGTGGATTAGTGATCTAGACATTGGGAAAAGGTACCCTCAGTTTTCTTATACATTTTTTTTTTTATTTCAAAAGTCCATACTTGACTTCCAGACCTGAATTTCTTGAATTGGAAGAATCTGGTCAGTGTTCAATATAGGGCTGAACGATATTGACAAAAAAAAATCTAATTACGATTATTTTATAGAGACGTTACTCTCTGTTAAGGAATGAATTGCAGCCTCTGCCATTTGGAAATTGCAGAAGTTCATATTGCGATTTAGATTTTTTTTTTTTTTTCATTAATTGCTCAGTTCTAGTTCAGTATGATATGTGCTTATAATGGCTGGGTAATATGACGATCAGCAACACCCATCATTCTACAGCTGAACATTATTTTATTGCTGAAGATTATTCTGAACACATATCACAATATGGCAGAGGGTCTACAATTTGTGTATTGACACTGAACAATATTTTCTCACAATTTTCCAGAATTCCCAAAAACTTCCAGGCCTGGATATTATGAAATTAATTTTCCATATTTTACCAGACAAGGACCCCCGTGCCCCAAGAGGAACTTAGGTAAAGTTGGAAAATGAAAACTTCTCATTATAAATTGTCACCACTTACTATATTACAAGATCCTCTTCCCTCTGCTAGTCCACAGTCCTGGGGACAGATGGGCCGGTCACAGTGGGGTCCTCCGTAACCCTGGGGGCACTGGCACAGCCCTCCGTGGCACTGGGCCCCACCCTGGCACACTGGTGACCCCTCTTCACCCCCGTCTGTGCTCTGCCGACACCGCCGCACCCAGAAAGAAGCATTGAAGCCCTGGGGTCTGTTTGAGGAGACGTTGGCTTCAAAGTAGACCGAGATCACACCTGGTGGTAAAAAAGGAGAACAGAGTGTTGTAAAATGATTTGTTTTATTTTATGTTGTTCTTCTGTCAAAATGTTTATTAGTGAATAAACAAGATGAGCCAGTGCCACAGATTTAAGTAAGGCATCAAGGGATACCTGAGGTGGCCTCCACAGTGATAGGCTGAGCCCTTGTGGTGCCACAAAATGCTCCAATGAGGTTGTGGTCTGAATGTACAACTCCGTTGCCCAGGAAACGAGGAAGGCCGTCAAACACATAGACATAGGAGCTCTGCAGAATAAACCGTAAAGAAGGTAAGGGGAAGTGTTATGGGAATACTGATGCAATTTGATGCCATAGCAAAGCAAACATGTATACGCTCATATGTGTGTGTGCATGTGTGTGAATGATTATGTCAAATTAGTACTCACAGTACACTGTGTGTGGGAGTCTGGGTGTAGAGTGAGAGCCACAGGGGGACACAGCTGTCTGGGCAGACAGGGTGCCAGGTTCTCAGTCACAGACAGGACCCACAGACAATGAGAGAGGCCTCCTTTCCCCCCAGTGCCACCTCGCCACCCCAGAGAAGAGGAGAGGGGCAGGGGGGAGGAGGAGGTGGAGGAGAGCAGCACAGAACGACCCTGGCACTGGCGGAAGCATGTGCCATTGTTGCTGAGGAAAAGAAAAAGATGTCATGATAGACAAGTTGTGATAACAGATCCGAATATAAAAATCAACGAAAGATGATTCCACCATTTTTAAACTCTACTTTCATCAACATCTCACTCTAATCTCCACTCCTTAATCTAAGATTACTTTCGATCAGTGCACATAAAGACAAAAAACTGAAAAGACATGAGTTTTATCCTTACCTGGGGTCTCCGTAGTAACCGGGCAGACAGGACTCGCAGTGTGGTCCCTGCGTGTTGTGTGTGCAGTAGCACTGGCCTGTCTGATTGTGACAGTAGCCCTGGAGCGGGTCCCCGTGTCCGTTACACTCGCAGGGCACACAGCCACTGCCGTCAGCCAGGGCTGAACCAAAGCTGCCTGGACGGCAGTGCTCACAGTGGGGGCCTGTGGTCCAGTCTGAGAGGGTGAAGAAGACAGAACAAGATGGGCAAAGGAAGCATTAGGGAGCTATAGAATTTATCAGTGCATATAATCTAACTCTCAACTAAATGGAGCTCTAGGACTGTGGTTGTATTGTGCAGCTCCCAGTTGTGAACATGTGTTTTAATCTAAAGGCTAGGTCACACTAGACAGTCTAAGCCTGAGTGGACCATCCCGACTAATAGGGTGAGTTGGGGCTGGGGAGGGGGGTGGCACTCAGGCTAAACAGTCAGCGCTGATTATCCTGTGGTGTGAATGGGCTCAACATCAAAAGAAGGGAGAAGCCTCACATGCACAACTCCAATGCAAAAGTTTTAATTTAATCGACCTTTCGGCACGTAATGCCTTCTCGCTGTGCGAGCCAGCAAACAGAATGGGCTAAACAACATCTAGACCAGTCAGAAGCCAACAATATTTTTTCAAATGTGTTTGATTTCATCTGGCTGGGCTCATGTGGTGTGAAGCGTCCCAAGGCTCTCCAAGTCTGAAATCTGACACCGAACCTGGGAACAGCCAATGGGATTTTAAGTGAATGAACCAAAAGAGAAGTCACTGTTAACAACAACTCCAACTTACATATATAGTTTACATCAGTAATATTCCCAACTCCACTTGTTCCGCAACATAAGTTGTGATACAATTTTATTTGGATGAATGAATCTCATATAAAATGGTATAAAATGGCTTTGTGCCTGGATCAGTCCACGTTAGTATGCAATTCCAAATTCAGTTATAAAATTGTTTATCAATGTTATCCTTGTAATGTAGCTTCAAAATATATTTGTAATGTAAATGTAAACTGTAGCTGCAGCAAGAAATGATAGAATACAATATGACTGAGAACGAGCTATTGAAACCAGGCCATCCGAATCCATCTATTTATATCTCACCCTGGCATTGGTCACAGATCCCTGGAGCAGTAATACAGGTGGAGTGAAAGTTGCAGCCACAGTCCACATCACACTCAACACCACTCAGAACCAGAGTGGATGGGTCGGACGTCCAGCCCAGGGAACATTCACACTCAAAACGCGGACTGCCGCTACACTGGCCCTCGCGACACTCATTGTAACAGCTGCGGGAGGGAAAAAACAAAATTAATGTGTTAATTCAAAATGTCACTTTTCATTCTCCTAGGCCTAAAAATGCAATCCAGACAGACAGATAGGGAAAGAGTGAAGAAGACAGATTAAGAGAGCTAGAGTGGAGAGTTGAATCAAAAAAGGAACACATTTTAAGACAGGACTCTTACGTCTAGAGCTGCAACGATTAATCGATTAATTGTCAACTATTAAATTAATCGCCAACTATTTTGATAATCGATTAATCGGTTTGAGTAATTTTTTAAGAAAAATAAGTCAAAATTATCCGATTCCAGCTTCTTAAATGTGAATATTTTCTGGTTTCTTTACTCCTCTATGACAGTAAACTGAATATCTTTGGGTTGTGGACAAAACAAGACATTTGAGGACGTCATCTTGGGCTTTGGGAAACACTGATCGACATTTTTCACCATTTTCTGACATTTTATAGACCAAACAACGGTAACACTTTATAATAACCATCATTAATAAATGGTAAATTGATAGTTAATTAAACTTTAGTTAATAGTTATTTTACTGTTAACAAACACTGAAATGATCATTAATAATGTTTACTAATTATTAGTAATGCTATAATTTATGTTATTTTATCATTAGTTTGTGTAATATAAAATCATTTGTTTATAAATTATATATTGTATCATAGCTTCGGTAAAACGGGTAAAAAGCTATGATACAATATATAATTTATAAACAAATGATTTTATATTACACAAACGAAAGATAAAATAACATAAATTATAGCATTACTAATAATTAGTAAACATTATTAATGATCATTTCATTGTTTGTTAACAGTAAAATAACTATTAACTAAAGTTTAATTAACTATCAATTTACCATTTATTAATGATGGTTATTATAAAGTGTTACCCAAACAACTAATCGATTAATCAAGAAAATAATCGACAGATTAATCGACAATGAAAACAATCGTTAGTTGCAGCCCTACTTACGTCTGGTTGCAGTGCAGAGTGCCATCCCCTGTGTATCCTCTCTCACAGTGGCACTCGTAGGAGGTGGGGGTGTTGACGCAGGTGGCGAAGAGGTGGCAGTTGTGGAGGCCCAGCCTGCACTCCTCCACATCAGGGCAGGTGGGGTAGGACCAGACGGCGTCTTGCTCCCCGTCGTCCAGGTGCTCCATCTCCATCTCCATTTCCATGGGCCGAGGGGGGGCTGAGGTCTGGGGCTCAGGGCTGGAGGAGCAGGACAAGGAGAGAGATGAAAGGTGGAGGCCACACAGGAGGGAAATCACCATGTGCCACATGTAAGGTGACAGAGGGAACACTCACTGTAAATTGCAATTGTAAATTGGAATAACTGGACTTTGATGTATAGTTGTCCTGTTTGTGGAGTTGTGGTTGACTTGACTTATCATGGTCTATAGATTATGGGCATTAATGTAAATTTAAAACACCTTTTTTTTGCAATAATCTGCTGATCCAATGGAGAAGTTCTCTTTTAGTTTGTCCTCTAGATTTGGTAGTGACTCCAGGGTATCTGCCAGTTTCAGAAAGCAAAACTTAAGAGTTTTTAAGAAGTTTTTTAAACACTACCTGGGATTGAATTTAAGACTAATTTAGCAACCAAAATAAAGAAACAAAAAGCTGTCCAAATGATTTATTTTCAATTGAATACAGCTAATGAATGTTTTGAAACTATAAACTAACTTTCTGGTTGAAGGACAGTCTCCCTACTCCCAGTTTACACCACCCCCAAGATTAAGTTAACATATAAAATATTACATTATCCACATAACATACAACAATAGCCCTAGTTTGGGAAAAAAGCCATATATTTACATTGCTGCAGTTTCACTAGAGCAGAGTGGTAAGAGTTTACTGGACGGTGTCATGAGTGGTATCTTACTTTGCAGCCCGTACTTCAGCCACAGCCACACTGCAGTTATACACAGAGGGGTCATCCATTCCTGCCCAGTCTCCTCTCAGACATCTGGGAAGAGAAAAAAATGAGTATTCACACGAGTATTCACACATCAGTAATTCTACGATGTGATCAGGAACACAACAAACCAAGAGAGCAGTAATTGCCATTAGGAATGAATAGGAGTTTGTGTCCAAAAAAAATCAAATTACTGCAGACATCTGGGTAGAACGGGGGAAATAAATAAATAAAAGACAAACATAAGGATTCATTCATCAGTAATTTAATCAGTGGCTCTCTGGCAGAACTTACTTTCCAATGGTGGGATTGTTGTAGTCACCACACCAGCCACACTGGAACGTGCGCAGGCAGTCTGTACAAGTGTTTAAAGCCGAGCACTGCTTACACTGGGGAACTGAATGGACACTGGAAGGTAGGAGAATTAAGAGACAGATTATTCGATTATTGATATGAGGTGAGTTTTATGGCTCTGACGAGCCAAAAATATAGAGTACACCACCAAATGTTTAACTTTTACGTTTTAATATTGTCTGTTCTTTGTCTTGTTATTTAATTGTGTGAATATTAATGTGAATGTAAGATGTGTTCAAGCTAAAGTCACCAAAAGAAACAGTTTATACCTGTCATACCAGTCCCTGCACTCTCCATAGGGGTACTTTGTGAGGTAGGCGGCAAAGTAGAAGCAGGCCTGGGCCGACTCGCACCATGCACACTGGCTGGAGTTAGACAGGCACTCACCACACGTCTTCCTCCTTTACAAGACAGAGAGATTAAGGAAGAGAAAGGACAACAATGAGGGTGTCAGGAGCTGTAGTTTCTTATTGAGAGCATGTTATATTAGCTGTAATTAACTGTTAACCACTGTATTAAAAAGTACAGTTTTACTACTCACTGGTTGCAGACTTTAGGACAGCCTCCTGGGTCACGAATGGATCCATCTAGCCTTCCCCGTCGGCTGCACTGGTAGTCACCTTTCTTGCTGGAGTTTATCTGCCACTCACAGTATGGGTCCTGCAGGACAAAGTTAACTTAAGATACAAATGTATAGTGCATAATAGTACATAGTAGCATAATGCTAGACGATGTTAATAGTTTTCCTGGGTGTTATCTGTGATGTACCTGAGTGCAAGCGGAGCAGTCCCTGTACTCTTCACACAAGGTGCAGTGCTGTGGAGCCAACAGCAGATGGCGCTGTCCCCCTCCCTGCTCCTCAGGACAGGGCTCCAGGTCAGGACTGGCACGCAGCAGGCAGCGGGACAGGGACGGGCACCAGCCACAGGACTGGTCCGACAGACAGGCCAGGCAAGACATGTACCCCGAGCAGGAACCTGAGCGGTACGGCTCCAAGAACAGGAAGGAGATCTCCTACGTAGAAAAAACAAGAGCAAATTGAGGGAAAAAGAGAGGAAAGGAAATTCTGCTGTGAGTGAAATTCATTGTGGAAAAAATTTTAATGCAAAGAACACACTATTTATGTGTTTTATTTATAAAGGTTTATATTTCATATGAACCTAATACAGCCATAAATGCTGTTGAATGATATGCATTCACTTCTCCACTGACAGTGCATTTGTCCTTGACAGGAGATGAACATTTTCTCAGTATACTGTAGGTTTAACTGTGCCAGTACTCACGCTCCCTCCAGGCAGAGCAGTTCTGTTCCAGATCAGGGCCATCTCACTGGTCTGTCCTGAGCCTGAGTTGTTCAGATAGCCCTCAGCCTGAACCAGGTAATGGTTGCCCCTGGTCAGGTTGGGGAACAGTCTACTCCCATCTGTGCGAGCCAGCAGCTTCAGCTCCTTCTCCTGCTGTGCCGCCCAGCGACCCACCACCTCCTATCATCCGAAAGGGGAAAGATGGACAGAGAATGAGACAGAGGGAAGAAAGAAATACCAGTGCAAAGTGGAGCTCAGTAAAATAGCAATGAACAACTACTGCTAACTAAATTAAAAAATCTATCCAATAAACAGAAAATGTATCAAAAGGCACAACCAACATGGATGTCGCCTTGCTGGCAATTATACACCGCTAAAGGTGGTGGTAATCTGAATCAAACACAGAATGTGAATCTAGACTGTACTAGAATTACAGAGCATGTGGGAGCTTGCTGATAAACAGTGGGTTATTTATCCTGAAACAATTACTCCTACGGGGAGGCAGGCTCTATAATAATCACAAATAATGCTATTCCACATGGGATAAAAATCACTGAATTATGGCAGTGAAAATTATATTACCTGACCTCCTCCAGTACAACCCCCCCCCCCCTAGTTCCAGATAAGCAATTTGCTTTAAAACAACTTTTATTGGATACACAATTAGACACAATTTACAGTGTTAGCATGCACTCCTCTCTCTCACCAGTTGGCTGGAATTGGGTCCTGGTGCCATGCGGGCCTCAAAGTGGAGCCTCTGGATGCGAGCCCACATGGAGACGGTCTCACTGGGAGGGGGCACAGGTGGAGGGGCCCCCCACAGTGGGTGGATGAAGCCCCTGAACTGCAGGGCTACGTCCATTTCTGTGGTGGGGCTAAGGATGATGGTGGTGCTGCGGAGGATGGACACCTGGCGAGGGGGTGAGGAGGATGGAGGATTGTGGAGGATGGATGGAAGTGGAAACACATCAACAGAAGCACTATTCTCTACAGACTGCTCTACAAGTTTGACAAACTACTTGAAAAGGAAGCCTCTCTATGAGCGCATTGCAAAACAAGAAGAGAAACAGAAACAACAAAATGAGAAGTGAGCAACAAAGTCAAGGCGTCAAGAGGGCAAGAGCATAAGATAGAAATTATCAATAAAAGAGAATCAATCATAATATTCGAGTTTGAGACCTGCAGTGGAGTCTAAGTGCCAAAGCAGGGTAGGAGGAAGGAAGGAGGGGTAAGTATATGCAGAGGGGGGGTAGTAGTAACAGAGTACAGTTACAGCTTGAGATTTGGACTCCGTACCTTGTCAGGCTGGGAGTCGTTGCGGGGGTGCTGGAAGGTGAGCAGGTGCAGTCCCGGGACATAGTTCTCGGTGCGACAGGAGTGGAGGGAGGTTAGGAAACGGGTACGCTCCCCCCACCAGCCGTACGCCCCTGAGATCTGGTCCACACGGCACGCACTTCGCTCTGCGAGACCGAGAGGGAGAGGTCAGTACACAAAGAACACACCTGACCTCTTATAATCTCATAATACAGCAGTTTCCTACAATGCACTACTGTACTGGAACCAGTGCAATCAATGCATCTTGTTTGGGGTGCATTCAAAAGGAGTGAAACAAGATGACCTGATTGCACCCGAGAACGTATGTAATTGGAGAGGTGACTCAAATCGTGGTCTGAGCAGCCTGTCCGATTTCAGCTGAGCGCAGTCAAGTCATCGAGTTTCACCTCTGAAAAGCGCCCAAAATGGGTCAAGTCCCTCCCATGTCAACTCCCAACTTCTTTTGTTTTAAGTTTGCAGCACAGCCCCTCTCTTTTCTGCCCTCCTTTCTTCCTCCCTGGGTCTCACCTGACACCGGTAGGCAAGACTCGTTCTGGACACACCAGCCGAAGTCACCGGGGGCGCGCGCCAGAGAGGCTGGAGTGCCACTGAACACGAGACAGGACTGACAGTCAGACAGGAAGCGTGCCAGGCCCAGGCACCCGGTGCTGCCACACTGTGGACACACAACTGTGGTTACCAATGGCAACGGTAATCTCTACACACAGACATTCATACTGACACAGAGTAGAAACATTTTTTGGGTGCCTGGCATTATGGGAATGGATATATTAATAGCACATTTTAAATGTTACTAACAATTATATATTATGCATCTGTATAAAGTGAGGCAGAGCTGGGGGAAGTGTTACCGGATTAGTGGGCTGGTATTCCCGACAACGGCCTTCACACCAGCTGCATTCTGGGTTCTTTAGGCACATGCTTTCATCTGGCGCCTCAGCACAAACAGCATCCTGACAAAAGCATCACACACACATACACACACTATTGCAATGTGCACTTCAACTTATCTCTAATCCTTGTTTATTCTTCCCAACCACATTTCGTTATCCCCTCTCCCATGAGTCCTTACACGCTGTGGACCATTTTGCCAAACTCCCCGGTGACAGGACTTCCTGTGCCCTCGCTCCGTGACTTTTCTTCACTCACCCGGTCTCCTGGGTCGCTGCTGACGAACAGCGGAACTTTGTAAGCCACCAGGTCTCCACGGGCAACGCCACTGTAACCCCCAGCAACCAGCAATACTCGTCCCTCCATCACAGCAGCAACGTGCGAGTAACGGCCCCTCACCGCCTCCCCTCCTGAGAAAAATGTAGACAAATTTGTATGTAGCGTATGCGTGCAAGTGACAAAGTGCAAGAGAATGAACAAGTTATTGATGAAAACAGTGTGTGTGTGTGTGTGTGTGTGTGAGAGAGAAAGTGTGTGACAGAGTGGTTACGGAAGTCAGTGTCTACAGGAACTCACTGTGTGACAAGCTCTCCCCAGCGGACACCCATTGGTGACAGCCCAGATGGTAAAAGAAGATCTCCTCGTCATAGCACTTCTCCTCTTGGTAGTGAATATGTACATTCCCCCCTGGGAGAGAGAGGCAGGAAGGAAAGAGATGGAGAGAAACAAAGAAATGTAAACGGGGCTGGATCGATCAAGACCCATCATGTCCGCTAATTTCTCTAGGGTCGTTGTGCTCACCGTAGACCACCATGTAATTTCCGATGACGGTGGCCGAGTGGAAGGCTCTCTCTCTGGGGCCGGTGGCTGGGAAACGGGAGCGGAAAGACGTCCAGAACCGCCGGTCCACATGGAATACGTCAGTGTTGTTCACCCTCACACTGAACCTTAGATGAAGTGGAGGGACAAAGTAAGTGAGAACAGCAGGTGCACTTTTAGTGAAATCTGTCAGTGAAGATGCTCTATCTATATTTGTTGCAACATTCTCAATATGTTGGTAACTGCTTGCATTATCTTCAATACTCTCTACCCATTCTATTTTTATCTATATCTTATTCTGGGCTGCTGCAGCTACTTCATTCAAGTTTTATCTGATCTAATTGCAATTTTTTTTTCTAATTCACTTTACGTGTACAATGGCAATATCACATATGCACTCTTCAAACAAGCAAATATAGACATGCCCCATAAATAGCCAGCAAGCTGTTCCCTCCATCATTAACAACCAGCAATAGAAACACACCCTCTTACACTAATGCCAAATTCTGACACACAGACCTAATTTTCCCATGCTCTCCCTACCTGGACCTAGCTATGTGTGCGTGAGTGTGTATGTTCATGCATGAGTGTGGGTGCGTACCTGGCAGTGGTCGGCCTGTGGCCCCCGTAGACCAGCAGCATCCTGGAAGGGCTGTGGAACACCATGGAGTGGCCAGCGGTGGCCGGCGGCTTCCCCCCGGTAAACTGAACAGTCTCCCAGAGCCCAGAGCCCTGCAGGCCGAACCGATACAGAGAGGAGGAAAACATATCCTCCTCAGTGCGACCTAGGAAACAAGGAAGTAGGGAGGAAGAGGAAAGATGCTGTTTAGGTACTGTTTATCTCTCAAGGGATTAACTTGAGCCTATCTACCAAACTTTTTCATTATACAGACAAATAACCTAAATAGGCTGCTGGGTGACAATATTATGTGAAACGCACCTCCAAATACATATAGATAACTGTCCACTACAGCTGCTGCGTGATTGGCCAGTTTAGGAGCTCCGGGTGAATTTGATGAGCCAAGCTGCTGCCAGTCGTCCTGGACTGGGCGGTACATCCAGACATCACTGGCCAGAGCGCCGTTGGCTAGCTCTCCTCCAAAGATAACCATATTACCCTTCCATTCTACTGCTGTGTGGGAATGACGGGCCGTCTGATAAGGAGGAGGGAAAGAGAGTGTGAGACAAAAGGGGAGGAGAATTATAGGAAGTATATAACAATGAATAAGAGCAATTGTGTTCAAAATGAGATGCAAAAATAGAGTAGGAAGAAGCAAAAATGAGAAGAGGCAGGAAAAGATGCAAAACAGGGATCGAATTGAGAAGGAGATCAGACAGAGATCAGTCTGAGCGGAAAAAGTAAAGGATAGATCATTTCTGGAACAATACTTTAAAAAGGACAAACTTTTGTCACAGCTACATGATACATATTTTCAGTAGACTGTGTGTTTATATCATCACTTACAGGGGAGTGACCATAAGACCTGTTCTCCCATTGGTTGGACGTGAAGTTGTATTTGACCAGGTCACCTAGAGCTCTGTTCAGGTCAAAGCCTGGCGGGAAAAACAACAATCAAACATGCATCTTTGTCATTAAACAGCCTAAACACTATCACATACCAGAGACAACAAAAATAACTTGAATTTAGTCAAGTCTTCCATCTGGTCTACTAGATTATATTCGCAACGGTATCAAAATTCAATCATCTGAGCAAGGATCACAGTGAAACTATGTATTCGCAAATAAAAGGATGACCTACAGGCAGAAGATAAACCTGTTGATGTTTAGATTGGTTGACATCTAAATATTAAACAGGTGTTCCAAGTGTTAGTGGGACAAGTTCAAATTTAATAACCATAGCACTGGTGAATTCTTTACTATCTTTATTACACCATGTCCTTGTGCTTGCAACTGCACTACCTACCATCTGTTGATAAGTTGGAGCTGAAGGTGGGTTTGCTCACTGAATATTACAAATAAATGTAAGTGAATGGTGCGTTGCCCTCACCTCCAAACAGGTACATGGCGTCAGTGGAGGACAGGTAGGCCCCAGCAGAACCCGTCCTGGGAGGGGTGTAGGGGTTTCCCTCACTCACGCGCCACCACTGCCCCGCCCCGCTATCGTCACGGAGACCGAGTTGGCAGCTCTGACCCAGGAAGCCTGAGTTACACAGACAGCGCTCTCCTTTCTGAGAGAGAACATGTGAAAAGGAGAATGAGCGCCGAATTCCAATGACAAGGCAAATATGAATAGTAAATTCAACAATCAGTGTTTCAAATAAATCGCTGCACTACTGAGGAGGCATAATCAAGGATCATTCAGTGAGATCATTACTGTCTGCACGCTGTGTTCATTATCCCCTTAGCATCTGTCTTCCCTCCTCTTACCTTGTCACACTGGCCATGTGCGGAGCACGCCTGGGAGCACAGAGGGGTCGTACAGTCCACACCTCCCCAACCCAGGTGGCAGTGGCACTGGGATGTAGATGAATCACAGCGCCCATGGCCCCCGCAGGCTCCAGGGCACAGGGAGAAGGTGTAGGTGGCATTGAAGCCCAGGAGGTTGTAGTTAGCATCACTAAAGAGATGGAGCAGCATCTGGGACAAAGAGTGGAAGAAAGGAGCAAGATGAAGTCAGCATTTCAGATAGTAAAAATGTTTATTGGATTCATTCATATTATGAATCATGTGTCAGTTGTTACCTTTCCAGACTTGGCTTCCATGGGTTGCGGCAGAGTGTTGCCACTCAGACTGGCTAGGAGGGGGCTCTGGTAGGAGTCTCCATCATACACAAACAGGTAATCATAGGTACACTCTGTGTCCATAAAGGTGAAATTCAGGACAATGCGGTGATTGTTGCTGGGAGCTGGGAGATAAAGAATGAGAGGGAAATAGCAATGTGATTAGGCTCAAGCTGGAGCGCTAAGCCACATCAGTTTAGCATTCACTCTACAGGCAAACTGGCAAATAGCATGTGGGTTGCAAGGTATCTGATTTAACCATCAATTATATTGTACACAAGACAATATATTCACTCATTATACCTTTGATGAGCCACTCGCAGTTCCCATTGACTGAGTAGTTCCCTGGTCCATCTGTGACGTAGCCAGGTGGTCCCCTCAACACCTGCCTGTGGCCCTTACAGTCACCTGCCTGGCACCCAGGGGCCTCAGCCAGCAGGAGAACCACCAGCACCAGGGAGACAGGGAGGAGGGAGGCCATCCTTCCCACCACCTGGAAGAGGGGAGACAAAAAGTGGAAGATATTATTATATATCAACAAGGATATTGCAGCCATGCCATGCAACAAAGATATGGGCCAACACAGAAACAACACACACAATTTCAATCTGTAAAGGATCTGTTAAAATCTGTGAAAACAGTGACAGACAGGAACTACTGTCTGGTCACAAATCTACCAAACAGGGCAGATGAACTGAGCCAGCAACAGCATAAAGGGGCTTCTTTCTTCTGTGATCGTAGATCAGTGACAGAAATTTAATGTTTCATGGTAATCCAAGAATCAGCTGATCTGACAACAGTAAACTGCAGGAATAGAGGCCTGACTGCATTTTGCTAAAGTTCCAGCTAACAGGCCTAGATAATTTTTTTACTTTTACATCTTTGACAAGACGCACGTTTCTGAATCTCATCATTGAGGATCCACTGAACGTCACTCAAGAGCAACATCGAATATGCAGCTAGATTCAGAAGCACTTAGTGTTGTGCCGCAGTGATTTACCACTGTAAACTTGTGTAGTTATTAAACCTGGACCCCTGCCTTGTACGAACTGCAATGCCACTACCAGCTACATCTAACTGTTAGCCCTATTAACGTTGTCCACCACCACCAATGCCTGGTGACAGCTCAATTAGGTTGCATAGGTAGCTGGTTAAGTAGGTAACACTGTAACGCATTGTACAAACAATGTTCTACACCCAAATAATATGTATTTATTGCATTCCTTATATATAGCTAGCTAACTGATCAGCTAATAACATTGGCAACCAGTACGTCTCCGCAGGCTATCAAAACAAGGCTAACGTTAGTGCGAAAGGTTAGCTAACGTTAGCCAGCTGAATAACGTTAAAAGCCAAGGGCCGTTGGCTGGTTAGTTAGCAATCTTGTATTACCATACTCACCAGTTCCCGTCTCTTCGGACCCATTGTAATTTACATTTTCGGTGACCAGCTTAGCACAGAAGCTAACTTGTCGTTAGCTAGTGGCTAAAGCAGATAGCTAGCTGAATTAGCTAGCGTCACTAGTGATTCTGAATCACGGCACAGGACTGTGGCAGGATCTACCACACACTAACGTTACTCCACTAGCTTGTTCGCTAGCTAGCTAGTATTAGCCAGCTTTGCCAAATCCAGATGCGCAATCGTCAATCGGCAGCAAAAACCATCACGATAAGTCATTCTTGCGAATAATGCTAATTCTCCATAATATAATTACGGAATCATGTGTTAATTAATCTTGGGCATTGCACAATGAAATGCAGCCAGCTACCAAGCAAGCAAGCTAGTTAGCGTTATCGAGACAATTCCTGCGGTCCATCTTGGGGATAGATGCCTGTTGTTTTGGTGTTTGTAGCTGGCTAGCAGTAACCGGTCGTTGCCAACACAAAAGACAGCGCTGGTTTCTATCCTGTCTCTACACTGCCCTCCAGCGGAGGAGTGAAACACTGTTTTAAACATCTGGATAGAGACCGCACAGCGGCATATCCTACACTGGGTAAGAATTACTAATACATTATCAAAATAAATTAGAGTAAGATTTGATAGAAATAATGAATAATTTTGATATATAATTTACATGCAGTCTGTTAGGAGGACCTTTTTCTAAATTAAATGATCAAATAAATTCATTCCAGTGCAACAGTTCATCTGTTAATTGGTCAGACTAGGGAGATAGATACGTTACGATGATCCTGCTTGTGAGCGTACTCAACATTGTAGCATTTCCTTTTATGCCTCAAATTTTTTAAACATAACTCAAATTTGACTTTCAGTTATCTTTATTGAATAAATGTTCACATGGAGACGGTTCAATACAAGTCCCTTGCACATTACGTTGCACGCGTTTTTCTCTGTGTAATGATCAGATACAGTGCTGTAGGTACACTTCAAAATATTTGCTAGAAGAATGTTACAAGCAAGCAGATTACTGTGTCCATCATCCCAGAGATCCTGGATGATCATACTGTACAATCAATTTACAAATATTCATTGCGATTAGTTGCAATGCTATGGCCATAGTGTGTGAAATATCTTAGGTTCACCAATCAGTGGCCTCACTAGAACAAGATTCATGTTTTTTGTACCTCCATATTTTTCACTGCTTGCTGGCAGCACTTTGTGTAATGTAAGTCTCCAGTGTGTGGAAAAGAAAGGCTGGATGATGCATAGTATAACTATCCAAGTGTCCTCAAACCAACAAATCAGCACAAACATAGGCACAATCAGCAGTAGAACATATAGGTTAATTACTAAACATTTTAGAACATAATAGATGAACAGAATCAACAAAATCATATAAAAGTAATAAAAAGATTCAATAAAACATAGGCCTATTTCCCCAAGCATAAATATATTCTAATCTGATTCCAGATTAAAATAGCATACACATGACTCCAAATGTATGCAAAGAGATTATAAAGTGTAATCTATTACCACAAGTAGCCCCTTGATTATTACACAATAGTATTATATTCCAATTAAGTCATTAATGTGTAGCCTTAGGTCTACAACCAACACTCTGCACTATGCAGCCCCTTCATGAGGTGTGAACAGCCATCTTTCCCGTGGCCATAATCATTGGCGTGCTATGGAGCCCGGGGCCAAACAGCGGAAACACCTTCTCATGAAACTTGTTTGTAAATGTACACAGGTGCTTCGCTGTTCCGCCATCCCAAAATGACACCTCTCCCTTATCCATGTTCAGCTTGACGCGGATCCTCTCTGGACGCTGCTCCACCGCCAGCACCGTGCGCTTCGGGGTCAGGGCATTGTACACGCCTTTGCTCAGCCCTATGGACCACACGCCGCGGTCCGTGGACATCGTGAACTTCTTCTTGCGGACCACCGACTCTCTGCACACTCCCACGATCCACTTGGGGTTGTCGCCGACGATGACGTCCCATCGGTGTTTGCCGGAGCTGTAACCTTCGGCGCCCATGACAAAGACACAGGGGTCAAAGCGCTCCAGGTTGTCGGGGGCCATCTGCCGCTCGGAGCTCTCTTTCACACTGGTCAGCTCAGGATTCAAGGACAGCCAGGGAGAGGCCGTGTTCGGGTCCAGCACCACTGGGTCTGCACAGACAGAGGGAGGGGCGGGGTGCAAACACAATGTGTCATAAATGTTCTTAAAATTATAAGCTTTACGTACTGATATGAGTTTTTGACACCAATATTTTTAGACTGAAGCCAATATGTTGCGGCAATATTCAACATCTTTAAATGTGAATATCTTCATGCCAAAAATTACGAGGATTCAGTGTTTCCCCCAGAATTTTATTCTTGGCAGGCTGGAAAAGCATTTAGACCATCATGTGACACTAAAACCCAGACTAATTAAATTCTTTTAGGTGACCCACTGCATCTATTTAAAGGAAGGTGAATCTCTGGGACACATTACTGCCTTTAAATGAAGAATTAATTAAGAAAAACATTATTGAACAATTAAATGAATAAATAAAATGTGAAAATAAAAGTTAATTGCAGGTTTTCCATTTGCAGTTTTTACGGAGCTGTATTCATACTGGTAGTAGACAACACTGAATTAATTTATCCCTACCGCCATTAATTTGCTGAATATGCGTAAATAACCTTTATTTATCTATTAATATTGTTTCAACTCACTGATGTTGAAATGTGTATGATGTTTGGTTAACCACCAAATCCTCCTCTCCACACTTGCTGAGCTTGGCTTCTCAGGATCTGCTCTCTGCTGGTTTGAGTCCTACCTCTCAGGGAGATCCTTTAGAGTGTCTTGGAGAGGGGAAGTGTCTAAATCCCACTGCTTGTCCACAGGGGTACCTCAAGGGTCAGTGCTTCCCTTCTCTTTTCAATATACACCACCTCACTTGGTGCAGTCATCCGCTCACATGGCTTCTCATACCATTCATATGCTGACGATACCCAGCTCCTCCTATCATTCCCGCCAGACGACCCCACAGTCTCGGCACGGATATCGGCATGCCTCGCCGATATCTTGGCATGGATGAAGGAACGCCACCTTCAGCTTAACCTGTCAAAGACTGAGCTCCTTGTCATCCCAGCCAGTCCCTCTGTACAACAACAGATCAGTATCCAGCTCGAATCAGCTCAGCTCATTCCCACATAGTCTGCCAGAAACTTGGGTGTCATGAGATGACCAACTAACCTTTAAGGAGCATGTGGCTTCTGTTGCTCGGTCATACCGATTTGCCCTGTACAACATCAGGAAGATCAGACCCTACCTGTCTGTACATGCAGCACAACTCCTGGTACAGGCGCTTGTAATATCACGCCTTGACTACTGCAACTCCTTACTGGCAGGGCTCCTGGCATGTACGCTCAAACCTCTGCAGATGATCCAGAATGCGGCGGCGTGTCTGGTCTTCAACCAGCCCAAAAGAGCACATGTCAGTCCGCTATTCATATCCCTCCACTGGCTCCCAGTTGCTGCCCACATCAAGTTTAAGTCCTTGATGCTCGCCTACAATGCAGCAACCAAAACGGCTCCTACCTACCTGAACTCCCTCATTCAGGTCTACGCTCCCTCTCACCCACTGCGCTCTGCCAAGGAACGGCACCTGGTGCTGCCTCCACAACAAGGCCCGAAGTCTCTAGCCAGACTTTTCTCTTCTGTGGTTCCTCGGTGGTGGAACGAGTTACCAAACTCCATTCGATCCGCAGAGTCCCTCTCAATCTTTAAGAAAAGGCTAAAGTCCCAGCTCTCTAGTGAACACCTTCTCACCTGATGGACTGTGTAACCAAAAAAAAGAAAAGAAAGAAAGACAACTTTTTATCTGCCTCTATGCACTGCCTCGTAGCACCTATGTCCTGTTGGACCAGAATTTAGCTTATGGCATACTCTCGTTGTTCTTGCCTGACTAGAACCTTGCTTGTGTTGTATTAAAACTCTCAAATGTATGTCGCTTTGGATAAAAGCGTCTGCTAAATGGGAAATTGTAATTGTAATTGTAATTGTTTGGTATACTTACATGTATATAGGCTATTGCCCCAGACCAAGATTACACACTTTTATGGTTAGGTGTCTCCTGTTTAGGTGTCCCGTTTTTAATCTCATGACTACTTGTTGACTGTTGAGTTGTGATGCATGTGATTTGTGTACTGCGTTCTTTTAACTTTTGTAAACCTGCTTGCAAAGAAAATTTCCCTTCGGTGACAATACACGTACTGAATCGAAATTGAATTGACTGGACAATATCAGATATTTAACAAGCTGATATATTGATCTAACCCGGTATCGACTCCCAGCTCTTAGCAACCACAAGCTTAGCTCCAACCCCGACTCTCGCAGTGTAATTTACTCACTGTATTTGATATGGGCCTGCATGTTCTTCCAGATGTTGAAGCTCAAAGAGCCGACATGCTTGCCCATGTTCAGGAGACAGTTGTAAGGGAGCTCCGGGTCATCATGTGGCCAGTGGGCTCTAGACAAAGATGGCAACATGGAGAGATTGTGAAGCTTTACCAGAGACACTTTCACATTTAAAAGATACAGCAGAAGCCTAATCATCAAAGCTGTAGGAATAGAGGCTGCTGTGGCAAGTGAAAAGTTTTAATATATTGCAGAAGAAAAATAGGATAACTTCCACATCCAATCTTCTTTGTGCAGGTGCGGAGAAGGCATCTAAGAATGACGAAATCCCTGCACACTGCTGCTGCAATATACACCAATTATTTTATTTGCTAATGTTTCAGTCCACACAGTCCATCAGAGTACGGAGCAGTGTGCAGGAATTTCTTCATTCTTAGATGACGAAAATACATTAAAATACTGTGACAAAAATGTATTAAAAATGAAACATGGATGCACATGTGCGCTAGTACTGCACAGTCTAATTTGCAGTGGATTTTTGAAATTTAAATTTAGCAATGAGGACATTCATTTATTCATTCATTATCGCTGCTCAGTAGATGACATCCAGAAAGACTGGAAAATCTGAGGTTTAGAGAGAGGTTTTACAGTACAGGGTATGTGTGATTGTTATGGTACATTTAGCAGCTACTTACTTTCTTTTTAAAGTTTGGAAATTCTGAAAGAAAAAGACATGATTTGTGGTTAGTTTTTTGTAGGAATGTAAATAAGATTTTACATTGCAATTTAACATTGCAAAATAAGTCTAGTCAACTCCAAAAATACTTTAACACCAGAGAGAAAAAACAGTGTATCATATGCCAAACAACATGTCTGACGAGTTATGATGGCATCCTAGTCCTCATACCCGTAGGAAGGGTAGATCCTCGTTCCCCATTTCTTTCTGCAGAGTCTTAATCAGCTCAGTCAGAGAGGCGATGTCTCTGCCCGTCTTGGCTATCAGCTCCTCGATGACGGCGATCTTCTGCTCCTCCTCAGTGGCCAGGGCTTTCAGACGCAGCGCTTCCTCAGTGACGAGCACCTTGTGGAGCCGCTCAAACTCCATCTTAATCTGTTTCTCCGCCTGGCCGGCCTGGTGCTGCGTCAGGAGGAACCAGAGAGGAGGAAGGTTGAGAACAGTTCTGCTGATTTATGCGATAGGGAAAAAAGCATATTTCTACTGTCCAAATTCATAATCGTGTGTTTTTTCAGATCTTTTTCTTTTTTTTTTCTTTTTCTTGTTAAATACTTAATAGTTTTCAGCCTCTAGGTCTCCTTTGATATAATGAAACAAATAAATAATGCTCTAGAGTCTGACAGAATCAGCAGTAGAGTCTATGAAGAGAGACATGCGTAGTCTACTGTCTGTGTTATGTCTCTTTGCACTGTATATGAGGTCCTGTTGCTTGTGTATCATGTGTGCCCGTAGGTCTTGTGAAAGTTGACAAAATGTCTCTTCAGCAGCGGCACCAAGAAATATTCCTGCACATATCCCATACTGCACTGTGTTTGGCAATTAAAATGATTCGGATTTGAATGGAAAAAGTAGGAAAAGGCTGTTGTGCCTAAGAATTAATATGAAAAATGTTGACCTGCAGGTGTGTCGATTCTAAATAAACTGTGAAATGAGTAAATCCTGAAGAACTGCATTAGTGATAAGGATTTTTTCCTAATATCCAGCAGTCTGTGGATTCTTCAGTCCGTACTTATTTCTGATTTGAATGGGAAATCTTTAAAAGAGTTCTTTTTAGGAGTTACATTTATGTGAATTGATTTGATAGTTGTTTTTACTTGTATTTATTTAATTTATATTCAACTCTAAATGACCATCTTCTCGTACCTAGAGCCAATATCAGTAGTAAATGACTTTATTGATCCCTGTGGGGAGCTCTTTTGACTTGCCCCCTCCAGAGAGGTCAGAGGTCAAAGTCAGGTACAGAGCAGCACCATGGTAGTATTATATTACACCCTTATTGGTGTCTGAATGTGTGGGACCAGTGTGTAGCTTGTCTAATGATAAACTGAGGACAGATAATGAATATTAACACTGTAGTGATTTTACCTTGATGAATTCCACTGTGCTGGTGAATTTCTGCTTAATTTTCTTGAAGGATTCCACTTTTTTTTCAAATATCTTTGTTCTGTCGTTCAGCTCCTCCTGCAGTGTGGAAAGTGGGACACTAAGTGACCTAAAGCAAACACTATAACACAACATTTAGGCTTCTCACAATGTGATCAGGGCACTTTACCTTACAGAGGGGCGCTCCCTTGTTAATAGGCAGCAACTGGTGCGCGCCGTGCAGTGTGACACAGTCCACACACACAGGCTCCTCGTCCTTCACACAGTAGAGCTGCAGCTCCAGCTGGTGCAGGTGGCAGTGCTCCTCGTTGACCCGCTTCTGCTGCGGCCGCCAGTTCTCTTTCAGGAAGGACTCGCACGCGCTGTTGAGCGCCCGGTTGGTGATGGCCTGGTCGCCCTCGCACACCACCCTGCACACCGGACACTTTCTGTTCGTCTCCCAGCTCCTCTCCAGGCATTCCCGGCAGAAGCTGTGAGAGCAGGGCAGCAGCACCGGGTCCCGGTAGATGCCCTGACAGACGGGGCAGGTCAGGTCCTCCTGGAGGGGGAAGGGCCCCTGGTCCATGTCCTCATCCATACACTCCGCCATGGGTTCACTACGAGGCCTTTTCAGGAAGTGCACAGTTTTTACTTTCAGTTTTAACAGAACAGCTCACCAAGGACAAACTACAAACTGACAAAAGCACACTCACCTTGGTTCTGTATAATATGTCAAGGCTTCCGCGTTTGCCACTAACAAAGTTGAGCTGGCTGTCTCACCTAAACAGATGTAAGGATCGACAAGTTTGCGTCTCTCTGCTGTGTGAGTTTCGTTTCCGTGTATGAGCAGATCCGACTGAGTTGGTGCACAGCTCCCTCTAGTGGAGCGGGAGCTGAACAGCAGTTATAGTGTCATCATAGATATTTAGAGTTTCATCTTGATGAGACTTTGACTTTTAAGTCTCACATTCAACAGCTCAGGCCAGAAAAAAATTCTTGTTGCAGTCACCTTTTTGCTGTTGGTAGACTATGGCGATATACTGTATGCCACAAATTCCTATCTGCATAACCTAGATGCATTATATAATGAGTTCATAACTAACACAATATCCCTTATACATCATTGTACTTTGTACCACTTAGGCAAGGCAAGGCAAGTTTATTTACATAGCACATTTCATACACAACGGCAATTTAAAGTGCTTTACATAAATAAAAGAAAAATAAAGACATAGGTAAAAAGAAAGATAAAGAAAAGTGAAAGTGAATTAAAAGAAAATCTAAAAGATAAAGATAAAAAAAAAAAAGGTTTAAACCCTGATTTACAGGATTCTAAAGTGCAGGCAGATTTTCTGGAAGTTTGTTCTAGGCATGAGGAGCATAAAAACTAACTAACTAACTGCTTCTCCATGCTTTGTTCTGACCCAGGGTCAGAAGGGGCCAGGGCCAGGGAACAGTAAGCAGACCAGCACCTGAAAACCTGAGGGGTCTGGCGGGTTCATAACATTGAAGGAGGTCAGAAATGTTTTTTGGTCCTAAACCATTTAGTGCTTTATAAACATGCGACAGAATTTTAAACTCAATTCTTTGGTACAAACCAATGCAGTGATCAGCACTGGAGTGATGTGGTCTTAGCTGGATGGCCATCCTTAACTGTAAGACAACAGCTTAATTTTTATTTGTTTGTGTATAAGGCCATCTTAGTTGAGCTACCTTAATTTTTAAACTCATTATTTAAAACATGCTCTGTTTTCAGCCTTGCAGTGCACAGACAGCTGGTGTAGCAAAAAATAAACTCATCTGCACACCTGGGAGGAAGAGAGGCATACTTTCATTCTTTTTTTTTTTTTTTTTTTACTTTTGAATGCATAAGCCCAAAAATTAATTAACAATAACTTAGAGAGAAGTAGTCAACATTGTAAAACATTGCTAAGCTTTGTTGTTAAAGAAGTAAACATAAAAAGGGTAGAAAAAAGAAGATAAATAATTAAAAAGATAAAAAGATAAATGTCTAAAAAATAAAACAGATTAAAAAAAAAGTGATGATAATAATAATAATTTTAAAAAACACATCCATCACCAGGTATCCATTGCCACAGGGAACCAACCTATGATATTGATCCAGATAGTTACATCCCATCACAAAGATACAAGATCACAATTGAATAAGTACTGTATACATCGCTCTTGTTTTTTGACTCCTTAAGCAAAACTCAATACGCTTCCAGAAAGACTTTCATGCTCTGCTGGTGTTCTGTCTCTCTTCCTCTTTACCCCCAAGAGATACAGAAGGGGCCATAGGTAGGAACTACGGGTCCTACACACACACACACACACACACACACACACACACACACACACACACACACACACACACACACACACACACACACACACACACACACACACACACACACACACACCTCCAGTTATGTCTCCTGTTCCAACTTGCTGTTTTGTGTCTTGTCTGTTTTGTTCGGTGCTTTGTTTCATTTCCTTGTATTTTATTTTGTTTCACGTTGTATCATTTCGTTTTGTGATTTGTTCTGGATTAATTACATTTAGTTAGGCTCATTTTCTGTGAAGTCCTTTGAGACAGGCTCTTGTGACGAAGGGCTATAGAAATTAAGTTTATTTTATTTTATTGTAGCATTTCAAATTTTAGCTGTCAGCTGCTAATTGATATGTATGTAATTTCCTTTTTGGCCTACTATATGTGGTCATTACTGACAGATCCTACCATGGCAATAAAGCACAGTGAATTGAACCCTAACCCTAAGAATGAGAGTGAAAGAGAGACAAAATAAGAAATGGAGATGTCAAAGGTCAGTAAAAGTGAGAGAGAGAAAGAGAGAACTTCATCTTCCTCTTTCAAGTCAAGTAGAAGGCTTCAACAGGAAGGGCCACTATGGAGGACGCTCTCTCTCTCTCTCTCTCTCTCTCTCTCTCTCGCTCTCTCTCTCTCTCTCTCTCTCTCTCTCGCTCTCTCTCTCTCTCTCTCTCTCTCTCGCTCTCTCTCTCTCTCAGAGGGCTTCTTGGAAAATGTCTACAGGTGGGTGAACTCTGATGACTTTTTTTTTTTTTTTAATCTTTTTGTCACCTCGGTTGAGTGCCTTGGTTTTCTTTTTGGATCACTGCTTTTTAGAATTCTTTTTTTTTTCTTAAACTTTTTACTAGCAAGTGAAAGCTTTCTAGTATCAGTATCTCACTCCTGTTAAATGCTGCTGCTGCTTGGTTTAGATATTAATTCAGTCATCACTGTGTTGAATGTTGATAATGTTCAGTGGAAGTGGACTCTGCTCCCAAGATCTCGATATCACCACGCTTCAGCCCTACTGACCTATCATGAGCCTCTCTCTGAGCCAGTCACAACTTCATGCTGGTCACCATGGATACCTGGAGTCTCCACCTCAGTAGTTCAGTCTAGGCAGAATACACAGTTAGAATTAGTTTGTCGAAACGCGATAGAATTAGCAGGATGTGAAGCCATTTAACATTCACTGTAACAACTTCACTCTGTCTCCTTCCTCCCACACAGCTCAGTGCTGCTCCCACTGGCAGGCCGCACTCAATACTGTAGGAAGCCCAAACTGGTCTGGATTAGTCCAGTCAGGAATAAGATACAGCACAAGTTTCTCATCTATTTTCTCTCTATTCTGCCTCTTTATCTTCAACTCCCTGCCCTGTTCCTTCCATGGTCTAAGACAGCATGTTCTCTGTTGGAGCGAGGACAAAAGAGGAGGACTGCAGTAAATCCAGTGTCTCTCTACCAGATCAATTACAAACAATTGGATACAGCCACATAATTACCTGGAACACCTTTCTACAGGTTGTTTTCTCACTGAAATGTGCAGAAATATAATACAACCTTCTTTACCCCAGTCCTTTCTGCTGCGAGGCACCACATTTGGTTTCTCGTTTACATTTGTAGCTGTATGCTGCACTCATTCTCATTTGAATTCCAAAACTGAGGTGATTATCCTGTGAATCAACCTGCATCAACATTTCTTATCCTCTCTTGCCTCTCCCAGTCGGCCCTGCTTTGTAAGTGCTGCTCATACTGTCCAGTAGGGGCCTGTATCAGTGCTTCATTGGGCTTTTAGGACCGAGAGTAAGACTGCAGGCTCAGCCAAAGAGCAGTCCTTTCGTCCAGTGACTGTCTTGAGACCAGTTGCGAGGCTTCTGACTGTCCCGCACAATGTCAAACCCATGGACGCATGTGGTTGAAAGTGTGGATAGTTGACTAAAATGACTGATAACCTCATGTCAACCTTAGGTGCTTTTCTGATGGGTGAAATCCCATGTGAAATCCTGATACAAGGGTATTTATTTCTAAGAGGTTCTAGTTGTCAACACCCCAGTAAATGTCTAAACCCATGATTGTGACATGTAGCGTTCACCAGGTGAGACCAGGCACATGTTGACTACTTTATTTCACCACCAGTCCCCTCTTACCTCAGCATCGCCTCTATTTCTCCTCATAGTGTATGAACCAAATTAGAAACCAGAATGAGTTAAACTGCTCTACACAGTGATGCTAAATTATATTAAAATAAGAAAGTTTAAACCTCCCAGTATTATTGGCACATAACCATCTGAAGCCCTCTTGCTACAGTAGCAGAACTAGAATTTCCCATTAATTAACCCCACTCTCTGACTCCGTGGGCTTTGCACTGTCATTCACCCTGATCTTTTAGCCATGGTCATGTATTCAATATGTGAAACTGTCATTTATGAAGAGGGTGAATTCCCAAGCATGTCAGTGACCGGTAAATATTTCTTATAGCACCCAGAGTGCACATACTGTTAATGATTAAATGTAATCATATTAGAAAGAGGACCATTCATCAATGGCACATGTATTCTGTGTGACAAAATAATTTCTAAGTATATCCAACAGATGGAGACACAGCAACATTTTGTGACACTGCACACACACAACTGCACAACAGATGACTACACACAAGTGTGTCTGTTACCCTAGTCAGAGTAAAACTACAACCACACATCACATTTAAGCTCAATGTTACATCCTGTGTCGAAAGAGGTGTACTGTGTATTTGTTTTGTGTGAGTTTTTCTGTGTATCTTTTCTTCAGGAAACCTTTGCAGCTATTCAAGATGGAAACAAAACCAAGATAGCTCAGAGGGGCTGGAGCAAAACCTGATCCATGTTACCTTGGATTAAATATCATGACTAACTGAGGCCATTAGGACTCACAAACCTTACATTATGACTCTTATGTTGGTGGGCACACAGGATGCTGTGGTCCTCATGCTGTCTTGTTATTACTATGTACTAATTACACAAAAGCACTGCAAAGGGATAGAAGAAATAGAAAAAAAGATATCCTTCTTTACCCATAGGAACAACCCCTGCACGGCACAGCAACTAACCCTCCACCCCATTTATATGTTTATATAGTCTAAGGGGCTGTGCATTTTTTTTTCCAGCAGTCACTCTAATGAGTAACAAAGATTTCTTTTAGCACTCATAGATACGTGTTATTGGTTGCATTTAATTAACAAACCTACAGAGGGCGCCTCAGCAACATTTCCAGTGTCATAAATAAGGTTTGTTGTGTGCTTCTTTTACACACAGAGACCAATGATGACACTAATTTATTGCAATGCGTATCACCATGTGGCTATAATGTAGGAGAGCAGTTTGCAATTGTGCGTCTATACAATGCATAGCAATACGAAACACTAAACACTACACTAAACATTTTTGAATAGA
>NW_027282154.1:0-16425 GCF_046629955.1 Centroberyx affinis | reverse complement strand
TGTGTGTTTGTGTGTGCGTGTGCGTGTGTGTGTGTTTGTGTGTGTGTGTGTGTGTTTGTGTGTGTTTGTGTGTGTGTTTGTGTGTGTGTGTGTGTGTGTGTGTTTGTGTGTGTGTGTGTGTGTGTGTGTGTGCATGTGTGTGTGTGTGTGTGTGTGTGTGTGTGCACGCATCTGCCTCGGGCTCAGAAGAGATATCATCTCTCCCTTGACACGTTCTTTCATCTTGCCTTTTTTCTTCTTGACAGACACCATTTTGGTTGCCAGTCAATTTTTTTTTTTTTTACTCAGGCCTTTTTCACAAGGCTGACTTAATCCACTCTATCTTGTATTGCAGAGGCTGAATCACTCTCCGCTCAATGCCATTTTAACCTCAAGGAATATTCAAACAAGCTGCTACCGAATAAGGAATCAGAAAACATATCAAGGGCACAGGGAGGTGAAATGTTACAGTTTTTTTTACAATTGGTTACAAGCATGTCTCAATGCTAGACTCACTTTTTCAAAACTCTTCACACTGTTAGCACAACAGAAGTCTATGCGGACCAAACTGTGACTGACTCTTGCCTTGCTTTAACACAAAATGCATTGGTTTAACACAAAAGACATTCAATGACCACAGCTTTCAAAATTCTTGGATTCTTTTCTCACTCAAAGTCAACCACCAGCAAAACCATGTGTATCTACAGCCCATTTTGCAAATGCTTACATACTCTTTTCAAAACTTACATACATTCAAGTGGACAGCAATTTGTCATCCCATTCCATTGAAATACATTCAAAATCCTAAAAAAAAAGATGGTTATGGAGACAAATAGTGAAAAAATATTGATTGAAATGATGTAAATGAGACCAACCACAGGTGATTCCCGTCTCAGTCCCATCTCATTACCACCTATACAGTAGGTGTGATGTGAACAAACATGAAAAAATGTGGCCAAACGCAGGAGACCGGGTGGACTACTGTAACATGATTTGTATGTTTTGTTTTTTGTTTTGTTTTTTGAGCAAACTAAATTTATATACTATATAAAATGCTGTAAGTATATAAACTATATACTTACAGCAATTTTCATTTACTGTAGTTTATTTTTGAATTACTTTATAGCAGAGATGCTCACAAGTCATTTTTTGCAAGTCCAAATCAAGTCTCAAGTCTTTGAGCTAGAGTCCAAGTCAAGTCTCAAGTCTTTGGTCACAAGTCCAAGTCAAGTCTCAAGTCTCTGATGGTTGTAATGAGCGTTCTATCATCTGCTGCATGCCATCCGGTCTGCTTAGAACACTGCATAGCTATATCTAAGGAATTCAAAGCATGTACTGTATTATCATCACTCCTTTATCTATTAGCATACAGTATCAGCATTGATTAGTTGTTTGGTATATGATCACTTTAAACAGGCTATTGCAATGCAATATGAAAAAACACACAATGAAAGCTTTCCTTTAAAGTTAATAACTGTATTTTGCCTTTTACAGTAACATGAACATACAGCTACAGTATAGACCAAGTATTGAGGTCCTACTTAAAGAAGAAAGGACTTGCTTGTCTGTTGCTGAATCATAGTGGTGACAGACCTTGCCCCCTATTGTGCTCAGTGGGCCCATAAGAACAAATATAGAAAATGTTACACCTCACATTGTCAGAGATGTCATAGTTAACATCCTTCCAATTAGTGCAAAACATCACACTGTAGCTAAATGCAAAACACTATTGCTGCCAAGAAAGAATCAATGCTGCTCTGTCCCTCTGCACTGGCCACTTTTTTTTGCTTTGTTGAATCCAGTAAACCTGTAGATAAACAACATGGAAAATTAATTAGGTTGCTAAGATTTGGATGATATAGCTAACATTTTTTATGTGTAGCAAAACCCATCTGGAACCACAGGGTTCTGAGAGAAAAACTGGTTCTACTTTTTTTTACAATCACTTTGGCACTAATTTCAGAACCTTGATGTCATTTTTCAAAACTCTAGACACAAAACTCACAACTGATGATCAGAATGCACATTTTTCAAAATTCTAACACTTCTTCCAATTGTTTGGATACAATACACACAAACCTAAGATCATGTGTTCATTGAACTAAAATCACCTGTTCAAAATGACACAATTTAACATCAAAGTTGCATTTCAAAATGCAATTCACACATTACATCTGATCTAACTGTCAATTGATACAACTGAGAGATCATGAAAGTTTCAGGATAACGAGATCCATTGACACCAATTACCGTGGAACATGAACCAGTTGGACTACATTATCTATGGATGTAATATTTCATCATCATTCTTTATCAGACACTGTTTCTATGGTCCCATGTACCACTTTTCCTGACCATGTTTTCAAATTTGACATTACTGTATGTATGCAGGCCCTTGTAATTGCTTTTCCAATACTGCCAACTCGTTACTGATGATTGATTTCACCTTGTGGAACGAGTATACAGTGAAATGAGTGGTATCCACCTACAACAACATAGCGATAACATGGAGCCGGCAGGTGATCCAGGTCACAATAGAGGTCAAGCAGCATCTTCAGCACTAAACCTTACTGTAGGCTACTCTCAATTGTCAAATGACTGTATACTGCATGCTGAAGTGTACCACAGAGTAGGTGATGTGACTAAATGTGTTCTATGACGGCATATCAGTGCCAACATCCGTGTGCGTGGAACTCATTCGCGCTCATAAATAAAGTTTGATGTGGTCAATCCAGCATCCTTTATTTTGATACCGCAGACGTTGCATTTAGCGATTCTTTCGTTTGGACCTTGTGAGAAGTTATTACAGGCAAAGGTTATGACAAATGGCACAGCAGCTGCAGGTGTGCTCGCCATGGTGTAGTTGCTGCAGCTTACAGTCATCTGTGGCCGTGCACACCAGATGCGTAAGGTTACGCATGATAATAAGGGAGGGAATGACATTCAGCTCGTCAGACATTTCCTTAATGTTAATGCGCCAAAAAAATAAAATAAAAAAATAAATAAAAAATAAAGATTGTTCACGAGTCCCAAATCTCGAGTCCGAGTCGAGTCTCAAGTCTTTTGAGGACGAGTTTCAAGTCACTGTGTGTGCGCCTCAAGTCCAAGTCGCAAACTGGAGTCCCCATCTCTGCTTTATAGCAAAAAAAGCACATTGAAGCTTTTCCTGTTTTCCTGTTGCAGACTTGTTCCTGTAGTATACTGTAGTACATTCTATAAAGAGGTACCATTCTTATTGTATTTTGTAATGGGAACTTTGTTTACTGTAAAATAAGACAATGTACACATTTCTTATACAATTACTGTAACAATAACAACCAAAAATATATATACACACAACAAAAAACTAGAGAGCACAAAATGATTTACTACAGCAAAGATTTCCATAAAATGACTACTGTAATGCTACCTGTTGTTAGTGTTTTCTAGGTAACTGTGTTCTGAGTGACAAAGTGTTGCTGTTGGAGAAAACTAGTGCTGGTGTTTTGGTAGAATTATTTGATTTTGACACAAGTATGCAGTGTTTTGGTAGTTTTGGTGCATTTTGGGTGTGAAATTACAGTTTTTTACAATTGGTTACAAACTTTTAGTTGTGTGAAGAGTTTTGCAAAAGTGGACTCAGTATTGAACATTTTTTTTAACCAATTGTAAAAAACTGTAATGCAGTAGGGGATGTGATAAAGGTCGATCCATGCTTCCAGGCAAAGTCATTGTACGTGTTTTATGGAGTTCATGAGTGATCTATGAGATTTGTGACATCGCATGTTTCTCCAATCACTGAGGATTGACCCTTCCTCCAGGCTCATGTAGACATGACTGGAAGGTGAAGTGAACAAAATCCCAAAAGTTGTAACATACGGAGGAGTAGCAGACACTCTTCCCCTCCCCAAAACAAACTACCTCTTTTTGCAACATGACTTCCCCCTTACATACGGGGGAGAGAGACGATGAAGAGAAAGCCACGCACACGCACACGCACACGCACACGCACACGCACACACACACACAGCAGGCGCAGTAATTAAAACGCTGAGACAAGGCTTTCCCTGTAAGATAGACCCTCTCTCTCTCCCCCCCCCCCCCCCACCCTCCGCCTCGCTCCCACTCGAGCCGCTCGCTCCCATCAACAGGCCGTAAGTTTTTAATCATGCCGAAATGATTTATTTAAACGTCAGCCCGCGTGTCACCTCACTTCCTTTCATTTTTCAAAATGTTTGTGTTCTTTCTGCCGGATGATAAATTTATCTCCAGACAACCCCAATATGACTAATTAACTTTGAAATATCAGAACCAGATGTCGAGCTGAGGGAAGTTCTTAACAGGCAGCCAAGAGAGCTGGCCTCACCTCCTCCAACAAACCCCCCCCCCCCCTTCCTCCCTCCTCTCTTTCGCTTTCCCTCCCACACCTTTCCCTCCCACCCCCCTTCAAACAACGCTACCCTCCTCCTACCATATCCTCGGCTTCACCTTTTTTTTTTTTTTTTAAGCCCGCTTTCCTCAGAACTCTGTGAGGCGTCCTGTTGAGCTCCAACACGTTGCACCAGGTCATAAATCTGGCAGTGTGAAGTTAACCTGCACATGCCCCGTGTTTACCTCCTCCTCCTCCTCTCCTCCGTGTCACTCAGCACCTCCACCTAATTTATTCCCTTCCCTCCCCTCCCCTCCCCTCCCCCTCCTGACCAACTGGCTCGCTCGCCTCCTCCTCCTCCGACTCCAAGATTCAGGTTTTACTGAAGCATTCAGCTAATGCCCAGAAAGCGTAACCAAACCCCAACTTGGTAAACTTACGCTTTAAAAAAAAAAACAACGACCAGATACTACTTTTAAGCTTATTCTCCTCTTTCTTCGCAGCTAATCTCAGACAAATGGCCTTTTTGATGATTTATGTCACTCTTTATTTCCGCCCCGTGTCAAAATTGTTCGGCTCGGGAGACTTAAGTGGGATATGAATTCTCGTTCCTCCGTGCTCCGGCTCACACAGCGATAATGTTTGGAGTTTGGAGCGGCGGTGAAAAATCTTCTGTCCCCGCAGAAATGCCTTGGAAAAAAAAAAAAAAGCGCAGGGGGCCCTGCAGGAACGTTGCGGCGCTGACACTTTGACAGTTTGCCATGAGTGACGTCTGATCTGTACAAATTTCAGGACTAATAAATCTACCTGTCAGAGCGCGGGACTTGAAAGGGCCGCAGCCCCGCGGCACAGCTTTAACACAACTTGTGTTGATGAAATTCTGTAGGCTGGAGAATTATAGCTGTCAGAAAAACGCCCACATCAAACCTGAAGCCTTGGCGTTCCTTCTTTTTTTTTTTTTTTTTTCCCCTCCGCTCTCTCAACACTCATATATTGCTCATTCACCCCCTCCCTCCCTCCCTCCCTCCCTACTGCCTCTCCCTCCCAGACGTCCCTCTTTTCCTTCCTCCTGTTCTTTCTCAGTGCTCGGAAAATGAAACATAGGCGTCCTTTCATGGCTTGGCGACCATCATTACATCATTTTGACACCCCCCTCGACCCCCACCCCCTCCCCCAATACACACACACACACACTTCATCAACTCTCTTCCTCTCATCCGCTTAGCATCGCTCCTTCCTGCTTTTTTTCACCGCGCTGGCTCCTCGGAAACCGAAAACCCCCCCCCAAAAAAACAACACAACTTTGCTTACAGACAATAAGTTGTCAGGGGTGACGGGTGTGACACGCCGGCGATCATCCTCTCTCTCTCTGCTCCTGGCGTTTGGCCATGATGGAGGAGGAGGAGGAGGAGGAGGTGCGATCTGATTGGCTGGCTGCGGTTCAAAATGTGGCCCTGTCGCAGAGTATCAGTGTCACCCGCCCGGGGTTAAACGGGGCGGAAGGTGGGAACGCGCCACATGATTTCACAAGAAGGGGTGTCGTCTGCGGGTGATTTCAATACCAAAAGGCCCATAAATCAACTACCACCCCTCCCCCCCCCGCCTCCCTCCTCCCCCTCCTCTCACCACCTCCTCCCATATCCCACCTCCTTCTTCCAGTCCTCTCGTCTCCCCTCCTCTCTCCCCTTCTCGCAGCGACTGGATTTATTCCTGTTTATCTTTGATCCTGGACAGGTTTGCTCCCCGTCTCCTTTCAACCCGAGCCGAGGTATCCTGTGGGTGATAAATCATCGGCGAGTGTTTAGACACTTTGCTGCCGCCGCTGATTTCCCTGTAAACTTTTTGAGAGGGGCGGATCATATTTGCATTCTTCAAAGGCCCGTCGTCGGGTGTTAAAAGTTCACCGGAGTCCCGGGGAGGAATGGCAGCCCGAGCCCATTGATTTAAATGTCAAAAGGTGCGACTTTTTTGCATACGGTTGGGACCCTCTGGGTGCAGTGTGATCACTCATTGACAGTTCAGTCAAAGAGGGCTAGAAAGGTGCTCTCTGTTTTATTATTCAAACAACCGGGGGACACATTGGGACAGTTTGCCTGCGATAGATAGATAGATAGATAGATAGATAGATATTGCAATGGGCAGAAAGGTGACCTAGTGGTTAGAAAGCCAAAAGTTCACAAATTCACTCCCTGCAACAGCCAGTGTGCGCCTGTCATGTCAGTCACTCTTTAAGAGCATCAGCCTAAATGCCTAAAATGCAACTATCACGTAAAAAAAGAAATGAGCGCACAATAGGAATGTCTCTGTTTATTAACCCCATGCCGAAACAGCAGCAGTCATTTACACTACACACGCCGCCACCACAACAATCTGTCAATCCGCGTGCTTGTCAATCACTCCGTGTCTCCGTGGGAAGCCGGCGCTGACTGACAGGCCGTGTGATCTCTCCCAAGGGCTGGCAGGAAGGCAACAAAAGGCCCGGCTACAGTAATTGGCACGATAAAGACGTCCCGCCAAAGCAGCACTGTCACTCATTCAGTTCCGATGCGATGAATCAACATGAAACGCGCCACACCAGTTAACCGAAGGGGGAAAGCGCGCATGTCGGGCTAACCCGGCGGGCCAATCGGAGGGCCAGCAACGGGGGTCGTCTCCCCTGGCGACTGGCTGAGAGGTGACCTGTTTAAACTAACACACCACAACCTCCCCCCCCCCACGGTTCACCTCTCTAACCTTCTCACCTCCGCTCCCCACCCCCCCTCCCCACTACACCCCCCCCCCCCCCGACCTCTGCCTGACCCGTCGGCCCTTTGCTTAGGTCAGCCTAAAATGCAACCCCCCCCACCCACCCCACCTCCTCTCCTGCCTCCTCAATCTTACCCCCATCCCTCACACACCTGGTTCTCATTTCTCACATTTCACTTTCCATCAGTGCTGTGGGTGGGACGGCATCTGTCTGTCTGTCTGTGTGTGTGTGTGCATGTGTGTGTGTGTGTGTGTGTGTGTGAGAGAGAGAGAAAGAACCAAGGTAGAGGGGTGGAGAACGTTCGGCTGCCAACTTGAAACAAACAGCAATTACTGTCCAAGAAAATTTGCTGTGCGAGCGGTGAATCAGCTTTGAGATGTAGATAAGGTTTTCCTTAACAGCTATGCTAAGCAAAACTCCCTGACCTCCCTGGGTAGGAAACAGATAAACCTACATAAGTCTATCAGTGTTATCTGCACACTTACACCACCAGTCAAAAGTGTGGACCCACCTGTGTACTGTGTTTTTCATTAGAATGAAGCCAATTTGATCTAAAGGCTTATGCTTAAATGCTTGAAATTTGTTTTTTAGACAAATATAAATAGTGAAGTTGATGCTTATGTGTGAATTTATTTCGCCTGACACGGTGTTATTCATCCTCCCATAGTTTAGTGAGCAAGATAGTCCAGTGCCGGGGTCAGAGAGGCTATCTGTTTCTTCCAAAGAGGTCCTGTCACAGTGTGTGGGTTATTGAGTGTGTCTCCTAGCTGGGGCCCGTGCCCTGTGTCTGACCTCCCTCTCTCTGTCCTCTCTCAATCACCCCTGTCTCCTCAGACACCTCTCCTCCTCCTCCTTCTCTCTCTCCCTGCCACTGCAACAGGAGAGCGAACCCGAGGCTCCCCGAGAGCTCCCAAAGAGGGACCCCCTATGCAGCATGTAAAAGCCCCCGCTCTCATACATACACACACATACATGGGGGTCCTGTGTCCGCCTGCCTTGGCCCTTCACTGGCTAGTCATTAGTCATCAGACAGATCAAAGGGCAGCTCCAGGAAGTGAAAGGACCCTGACAAGGAGGAGTCCATCTGGCTGGCGGGCCATCGCTCATCCTCGGCTGACAGCGAAGGGCACGCTTTCCATCTCGCGCTTGAGATGTTGCTCATTTGTCAGGGATTATTTTGTATTTGATTCGCCCCGATGAAGGCTAATGTGGCTGCAACACTCGATACAGTTGAAACAGGGTGATATAAGATCCTCAACCTCTCTCACCCTCCCCATGCAAGAGCGCCTTGATTTCTACAAAAGCCTCATCAGTTCAACAGAGACTTGAATTGAATTGAATCATACTGTGCAATCTTTCAGGTACAGTGGCTTTCTTTTCCGCCCTTTTCATAGTCGTTGCATTCAAATTATGTGAGTCTAGTTCACCATTGTTTAAAGATAAAGACAAAAATACTTTTTCAAGAGAGACCAGGCCAAAATAGCAGCATCAATGACAAACATAGAAGTCGCAGACATAAGATACAACAATTTCCATGTAAGTGGGAATCAGAGTGGTTAATGCACTGGTCTGACACCAAGGTCTGGCACCAAGATATATCACAGAGCAACCCCACATGAGCCAGACTACAGCCTGAGGACCTCTGAACAAGAGGTTCCTATTGGCTGTTCCAAAGTCTAGATTAAAAACAAGAGGTTCCTATTGGCTGGATGAAATTTGGTGGACAGATAGGCCTTGGACGGAGGATCAGTTGATTAGATTTTGATGGTGATCTGGAATTTTTCAATTAGACAATTACCATTTTTTAGCGTGTCTGACATCGGGGATTTCCAAGTCGGTTGCTAAACAGCATTCCATTCACATGCTATTTCATCTGAAAAACAAACCTGAAAGACCAACGGTGAACAAACAGAAGCCATGATGGAGGCAGCAACTTTGCAACCCTTTCTTTTCGCTTTCTTACCTTGACCTTCACTGCTTTTGCTGTCGATTTTACGTTGTTATTTTTTTAATCCTTTGTAAAGTTCTTTCTAAGTGCATTGATTTACTTCTACCTAAATAAAGGTGATATTATGCAACTAACATTGAGAAGTACTCATGCAACGTGCAAAGACAACATTAAAAAAATAACCACGTGGAGTTTGTCCTAGGTGAGGGCCCATGCGAGTGGCGACCCCCCCCCCCCCCACCCACACACACACACACCCACCCTCACCCCCACCCCCCACCCACACCACCTACCCTGGCCTGTCTGCAGGGTGACCCTTTCCTTTTGCTGCGTGACTGAGCGCCTCTCCTGCCGCACAGGAGGCATCAATTACAGGCCCCGGCCGTCCCGGTGTCACTGCACTGTAATTAATGGGCTCTCCCGGCGCTGCGCCATGGGGCCTGGCCTCACCGTGAACTCCACAGGAATTCAGAGACAAACACACACACACACACACACGTACACACACAAGAAAGCACACATACACACAGTCAAATGGTCGTATACAATGATTCTGAGACATAGGCTGACACCTGTTTCTATGATGCACAAATGCACGCTTTAACTCACACAAAAACAACTGGAGCCAAGCATGCACACACACACACACACACACACACACACGCACACACACACACACACACAAACTTAAGCACTTACACCTAATAATTCAGAGACACCTGTGCACTCCTGTCCATACAATATACAGACACATACACTCACTCAAAAGTGATTGCAATCCAGCACAAAATGTCACGCACGCATGCACGCACACACACACACACACACACACACACACACACAAAGGCCCAGCCCCCTGCTGCCTGCCCCTTCATTTGTCAATCAGCCAGACAAACAGAAGCACAAGGTCTCCCAGGTCACAGGGTCATGGGATCCTGTGATTCCCCTGCTACCCTAGATCTCAACACACACACACACACACACACACACACATCGGATCCTCGAGCCAGCCCAACCAACCCGGCTAAGTACTGTCAACTCCTTTTCCTCAACACCCTGGATCCTGTTGACTTTGAAACAGTTCCTCCGTTTTGTGTTGTCGGGGGGAGAATTCTTCCTGTGGCAGACATGCTTGCAATACTTCCCTAAGCCTTTCCTCTCCCCATCAGTTCCTGCTTGGTTCATTCACTCTCCCCCCCTCTCCCTCCCTCTTTCTTTCTTTCTTTCTTTTCGCTCCCTCTCCCTCCTTCAAACATCACGCCTGGAGCTGACACTGAGCGTGACCCTGCCTTTATTGTTGCAGCGGGGCAGAGGCGCAAACACAGGGCAGGGACTGTCACCCCGGTGATTAAAGAGCGCATGTTTTCAGTCAAACGCCTCAGAGGGGAGTGAGCCCAGAGAGAGGGGGAGGGAGGGAGGGAAAAGGGGGAGAGAGGGAGGGAAGGAGGGAGAGAAAGGCTCAGAGTCAAGCGGGGAGATAAAGAGCTCAGAGTGACTCCCAACGTTTTCACAGCTGAAGAAAAAAACGGCGCTTGCGTTTTGTGCGTTCAAAAGGCACAATAGTGACATTTGGACAAAGGTTGGAATGATATATCTGGCTGATATTGGCCTTTTATTAAAAATGAAATAGATATCAGCCAGTCAGTGTTGAAACTGCCTCACTCTGCCTTAAGGAGCTGCTAACCCACCTAAAAGAATTTCATGTGAATGGGCTTTAATGCAGAGTTTTAGTGTCCCATGATCGTCTAAATGCTGTTTCAGAGGATTTTTCTACCCTGACAAGCATCAAATTCTGGAGAAAACACTGAAGTCTTCTAATATAAAAAAAAAAATTGGGCAGAAAAATTTCCAAATTTAAAAAATATTGAATGTCAGCACAAAATATCAGCCATCGGAAGCTTCAATCAAAAAGCTATTGTTATAATGGTATCAAAAATCCGTATCGGTTGAAGCCATATTTGGACCACCTCATGAGCAGGGAGCTCAAACAGAATGCAGCTAGGGAGATTTGTCCTTGACGGCTCTGAAGGGAGCGAATGAGAGAGCGGCTTGTTGAGTTACGGCTGCGGCTAGGAAAAAGAGAGAGTCATAGATGTGACATTTTGACCATTAGACCTTGCTCCGCAAAATATTATTTTTATTAATGTGAACAGGAATCGGTTTCTCCTACAACACTCGCGAGGATTAAAACAAATAGGGCCGTGAAAGCGCCGGGCTAGGAAAGAAATAAATAAATAGCACGCCTGCCTCCATATTTCATTTAACAGTCACCTCCGAGAGCTGTGGGCCTCTGTGTTAGGCGTCCAAGCTAAACACTTGGAAGTTTGCTCAGTCATAAATTAACGGCTTGACAGTCAAAAGTGTTCAAACTAATTTGTCAAATCTCGGTTGCTTTTTTTTCCAACGTTTAAATTCATTACAGCAGTTTTTCTTTCTTTCCACAGGCTTCCAGAAATGTGTTTCTCAGTACCACGCAGTACTGTGAAAAGATAATTCTGGAAACTATCAAAAAGCCTGGGACTGCGCACCACGTGCCGTAACTCCAAATCCGTCAATTTCCCTGCATTAGCAATGGGCTTGAATTAATTCCCACCCAAGTACAATTAATCTCCACGGGTTGCTGTCAAGGAAATGGGCTCTGAAGAACCTCCAGGCATCAGATCAACATTCATGGCTCCTCATCTCAACAACTTGTCTTTTTGTTAATTCAGCAGTCGTCTTCTGCTAAAGAAGGATAATTACTATTGACAGGTTGTTGCCAAACATGCCAGCGCCGAGTAAACACAGATGATGCCTTTGGCTCGGAGCTTAGGACAAACAAATGTCATGTAGGCCGGGCAGGGAGTGGAAATCCTGATTTGTAGGCCTGGTTCCCAATACAAGGAAATGCACAGAACAATGCACTGTGATTCAAACTCACATGAGAAGGGAACCACTACCTTTTCATTAAATGAAAGGTGGAGCATGGTGTTGCAGGTTCTACGTGACATATATGCATTTTCTTGAAATTGATTCCCTTTGACAGTTTGCACGCTGTAAACATAGATCTCCTTCTTTATCCACACACACATAAAAAAAAACAGATTCAGGATCAGAAACTGGAATGCCTCCTCGCTTTTATGCTCTAGTAACTGCTTTCCGAGATGCCCCCTTGATCAGGAGGAAGACCTGTAGCAGTGAAAGGCGCTTTAACTCGCGCGGATAAAAAGTGGCGGCTCGGCTTTCTTCCCTGTAAGACGGGACACGCAGGGGATTTGTTTTGCCGTTACGAACATCATCAACAAAGTAGTGTAATCTTCGCAGCGGATAGACACGGTCCCTGATGCAAGCCCCTCCTCCTGCTCCTCCTCTCCTCCAGTGCCTGACACATGCCAGCTCCCATCTCTCGTCATCGCTTTCAGACTCAGTCGCAGAGATCCACTTTCCCCTCCCCGCCCGCCTGTGTGTGTGTGTGTGTGTGTGCTGTACCCAGAGAGACAGACAGGCACACGAGCATGAAATCCACCAAACCTCCTCTAATTCCCCCTGTAATTTATGGCTCTCAGATACATGTCATGCTTAGGCTAAACAAACGGTCCTTTGTCGCTGACAGCAGCCTTTGATCAGGATGAATCGGATTCACTGTCTCGCTGCAGTACCGGATCTGCCCCGAACTGCTGCCGCTGCTGCAAGGATTTCTCCTCTAAACACACACACACACACACACACACACACACACACACACACACGCACACGCCCGCATGGTGCTGAAAGTTTTCCGCTCACACACACACACACACACGGGCGCGCGCTCCCCAAACTCAAAGCACGACTCTCTTCTCAGTTTACTCTGAACTTGTGACCCTGGCTGCTACCCCCCCCCCCCACTCCACCTCACCTCCACCACCACCCCCCCCTCCACCAATCTCTCTGCAGGATGTCTGTACAGCAGGCCCCACTGGGTGATTGACAGCCGGAGGGGGGGAGGCGGGGAGGCGGGGAGGGGAATTATTGAGGCACGGGAGGAGAGAGAGAGAGCGGGAGGCGAAGTTATGAGGTCAAGCAACAGCAAGCGGAGGAGAGTTCAACATCTGTAAAGTCACACAAGCTGACGTGACCCCTGTGCAAGCTGCCAGGGCCTCTGCCAGGCCAGCTGTGCCCCATCCCCCCCCCCGTCCCTTCCCTTCCCCTCCCCGACACACACACACACACACACACACACACACTCTCACCTGTTGGCGGCCATGTTGGAAGCCGCCGCTCACCACGGATTCCATCCAAAACGAAAACATCGGGTTTTGGCCGGGACGTTTTGCAAAAAAAAAAAAACCTCCGACGTGCGGCGTGGCGGGATTCTACTGAAGCTGTCAGCCGAAGGGACATGCGTGTGTGTGTGTATGTGTGTGTGTGTGTGTCTCTGTGTGTGTGTGTGAGTGAGTGGCGGCGGAGGAGGCGGGGGAGGGGAAGGTGTAGAGTGATTAAGCACGTCGCCGTTGGCCCACGGGATTGACAGTAACGCCGGCTGACTTGGGCACACAAGGGGGAGAGGACTGGGGGGGGGGGGGGGGTGCTTGCTTGTGTAACAGAGACACACAGGCAGGTACTGTTCTCCCGCCGAGCACGAAACAAACCGCTGTTGACATCCCTGTCACCAGCACTCATTTTCCAGCGCTCGGCGAGATTAGACTCAACTGGCGGCGGGTTAGAGACAGAGGCATCAAATTAAGCGAAAGCGGCTGACAGCGAGCATGTTCGCCGCGCCGGCTTTTTTTTTTTTCCCCTCCGCGGGCTGTTTTCTTCCGCTTTGCCTCGCGTGAAATGTTATCTTTCACCTCCGCGTTCCGAGGAGGAGGGGATCAAAGATTCGATGCGGGTAGATTTTTTTTTTTTTGGGGGGGGGGGGGGGGAGTGCGGGGTTCAAAACAGGCGGGCGCTTTGAGGAGCCGGGGAGACGCGCTTCATCTGTTGGGCTTCGACTTTTTTCCGCAGACTTTGTTGCGATGTCACGGGCGTAATTCGTCTGTTTCTCGTATACGCTCACACACACGTTATATTCCCCACCCATCCATAAACTCACCCTCACACACCTCGAAAACATCTTATCCCTAGCGCACACACACACACACACGAACAAACACCCCCCCCCCCCCACCCCCCCACCCATACACTCACACGTAGGCTTTTTGACAGAGTGAAGTTGTCAGGGAAATGGAGAGGAAATGACACAGGGCATATTTTCACAAATCTCCCCTGTTGGCATACTCCGCTCTGGCACAGGGCCTGTCAGCAGCCTGTCTCCTCAGTTTAGCCATCAGACACAGTCAGACTGCCAAACACACTGGGACACGCTTGTCCTTAGACTGGAGGGAAGAGAGAGAGAGAGAGATGTCGATGGAGAGAGAGAGAGAGAGAGAGAGAGGTGTGTGTGCGTGTGCGTCAGAGAGAGAGAGATGTCGAAGGAGCGAGGGAGAGATGTTGATGGAGAGGGAGGCGGAGGGAAAGTGAGAGAGAGAGAGAGAGAGAGAGAGAGAGACAGTCAGTGGAGAGAGGCAAAAAGAGTTAGACAGAGTCACCGGTGCAGAGATGAAGAGATTTTACAACCATAGAAAAAGGTGCAGGTTAAGTCCAACTCCACCCCCCCACCCCCCACGCCCCACCTCACCACCCTTCCCCTCCCTCCCACCCCCCAAAACCAAAAACGTCAAAATGCCAGGCCATTATCCCTTTTACCGGTACTGTAACATAAACCGTGGTGCTCGGGGCGCTGTGCGTCACCGCGACTTTGGGAAAGTGACTTTGACGAGGTGGCGGCCGGCCAAGGCAGCCAGTCCACACATCTACCTGCCTCAGCGCCATTGGCCCTGATGGCTGCCCCCCCCCCCCCCACCGCTGCAACCCCCACACTCCACACACACACACACACACACTCCCAACTCAACTCTGTATGCCATCCTACACAGTCGCAACAGACACTCGGCTGTTGTGACGCACACCTCCGGGCGAACGCAGCCTCCTGCCATAGAGCGAAACTAATTATCTTGGCGTAAGGGGGGAAAAAACCCCCCCCACAAACAGTAGATACTGCATTTCCAACGAATACTGTGAGATCATGCGTTCTGGATCACATGTATAGTTTAGTCCATGGCGGCGCAGACTGTGGCTACAGTTACTTGCTTGTTTTAATGTGACTTTTATCGCGCATCACGCCGGGACACTTTATAACTGACAGGTCTGGAGGCAAAAAAAAATCTTATTCAGCCCACGTTGCCATTGGATCTTCAGAACCAGATATGTAGGTGGTCAAGCTTGCTTTGTGATCTGAATTATACGTAGTCTGTTCGCAATCCAGTCACAATGTGCGTAGGAGCAATGCAAAGAAAGAGGGAGACCTGGGAAAAAATAATGCATGCAATTTTTAATGGAAAATGATCATCAAAAGTTTATTAGTTGATATCTCGGACAGATTAAGGGTGACCTGCAATCCTTGTTTTCAACATTTTGCAAGCGTGTCACGGTTTCAAACGGTAGACCGCAAAGTGTAACAGTAGCTAGTGACATTCATGTTGAAGGGCAAATAGCTGAAGGAGAATGCAGGTCAGTGTGCTGCTGTTGGGCGGCCTGGGAGCCGTATGGAAAGACCTGGGGACCGGCGCCACTTCTCACCGCCACCCTGTCTACAATAGGGACAGTGCCAGGGGTACAGGCAAGGACATGTATGTCTGCTAGTGATTCCTCACTGTTGTGTGTGTGTGTGTGTGTGTGTGTGTGTGTGTGTCAGTGTTACAGAGACCTGACTCTGGTCAACAGAGACGGATGAACGTGATTCTGGTGAAGATCAACCAGATCCTCATGTCGCTCGTGGCTATTGCCTGTCGCCGCTGTCTCCCACATCAAACATCGACAGACACACATCACACACACATAACACCCGCATACACAATCATAGCACACAAACACACACATATTGCACACACTGGGAAGGGGAGATATGGTAAACATGTGCTCCCTAGGCAGTGTGAGGTCACCCAGATCTCTATTTCAAAGGAGACAGAGTCGCCGCTGAGCCAGCCGAGGCCCTCTGGAAGCAAGCAGTCATGTGTGATTTTCCAGCCCAGCGCTCAGTGACGAGCAGCCTGGCCGCGCCTCGGCCCCGGAGCCCGGCCCGCAGAGAGACTGCCGGGCTTGGAGCTCGTCCACCTTCTGCTCCGGCCTTGTTGTATCATTGGGAACGAGGGCTCATCATCGCCTGCCAGCCAGCGCTGTAGTCATCATTCTCCTCCGCTCCCCCGGCCCCGCCGGGGCCCCAGCCCTGGTAAATTATGCTTACCCACACCATTATTAGACTCATTATAGACCCATTTGAGCGGCTTTCAGCCTGTCACAGGCGCTCAACTATGTCTTCGGCTTGACTTGATTTCCTCTGAC
>NW_027282153.1:0-39358 GCF_046629955.1 Centroberyx affinis | reverse complement strand
CTACCAAACCTCCCTCCTGGACAATACTTCTCACAGTAATAAAAACCAGTTAGAGTCTACTCTGCACGTATACGAACATTTGACCTGGTGTCCTCACTTCAAAGCCTTCCCCCCAGCTGGTTCACAACATTCCCTTGACATTTTTTATATATCATGTGGAGCTGTAAAACTGTGCTGGCTATCTGCACGCATCAAGTTACTCAATATTACCGGTCTGATAGTTTCTAAAGTACACCAAAGCTGTACTGTAAAGAATGATTTACTGTCTTAAGTCTTTCACTTTGACCCTTTGCCTAATTACCCGCATTCCAGAAGTCCAGACCCCCATACCATGGGAGCTATCTTCCCTGTCTGCATAAAACCTGTCAGTATAAACAGGTTGGCTCTCAGCTTTACATTCACAGCATATACAAGGAGCTGTGAGTGTCTGTTTCCTCGACTTTTCAAATGTAGCACTGTCACTGGTGGAAAAAGTACACAAATCCGTTACTTAAAAAAATACTAAAAGTAAAGGTTCTGCATTCAAAACTCTAATTAAGTAAAAGTATAGTATTAGCAGCAAAATGTACTTAAGTATCAAAAGTAAAAGTACTCATTCTGAAGAACAGTCCATTTCAGACTGTTAAATTATTGAAGCACTCTAACAATGCAACATATTTCATGAGCTTATCATATGTTTTGCATGTAAAACCTCATTCTGCAATGTAAACTCCAGCCATCAGATACATGTAGTGCAGTAAAAAGTACAATATTTTCCCTGAAATGTAGTGGAGTGAAAGTATAAAGTCTCACAAAATGGAAATACTCAAGTGCCAGTACCTCAAAATTGCAGTTAAGTACAGTACTTGAATAAATGTACCGATTTATTTCCACCTGTGAGTTCTGTTGACAATGTTGAAAACCAACAGCTTTGCTCACTGCATGCACTCAGCAGGCGAGGAAAGGAAGGTAATTTAAAAAAAGATTGCGGCTGAGTTTGGTTGTTTGAAATCAGGTCTCGGCCATCACAAATACAAGTTTACAGACGTTATTAACATCATCAGGGGATCTGATTTTAATTAGGATGACTTATGACTGTAATGTGCTGCTTTGTATTCACAGTTTGATACACTGTAAAACATTACAGCCCCATTTAGTTATGTCCACTTACTTCTTCTCTTTAACTCAAAGAGCTCTGACAAGTTTTGGATTTTGAACTTCTTAAAAATTCTTAAAAAACAATGTTGAGACAACTAAAACATTGTACTTAAATCAACTTTATCAACTTTAATTTCTGAGTTGAAACAAAGGTAATCTTCAAGTTGAGTTAACTTGAATTTTCAAGGCAGCGGGTGAACTTGCATTTCCAAGTTAAACCAACTTGAAATGTCTTACAGTGTACCTGTACTGAGGTGAGATGCGTCCTTGCAATGTTATCCTAGACTTTAACCTGTACACCACAAACATAGAAAGTTAGCTTACTAGTAAACATCAGCAATCATCAGCAAAATTAACCCACATCAATCCAGTATAACTTACTTCAAATACCAGTGAAAATTCATATTGAGACACCAAAACCAGAGCTGAACAATTAATCAAAAAAAAAAAAAAAATATCAAAATCGCAATATGAACTTCTACAATTTCCAAATCGCAGAGGCTGCAATTAATTGCTTAAGAGAGAGCTGTGTCCAAAATGGATTTCTGAACAAGGTGTTTTAGAGCTGCAGGTAATCTTTGGTCCATGAATCAAGTACAATATTGGTGAAAACCTTTCATCAGACTCAGATTCAGTAAATCCTGCACACTGACATCTATTCTTTTAACAAAATCACTTTTCTTTAAACAATTTTAAAGTTTTAAAAATTTTATGACAAGAAAAACTTGTGATATGAATCGCAGTTTAAAACACAATTGCAATATTCTGTCAAATAATTGCATTTTTTGTCAGTATCTTTCAGCCCTAACCAAAACCAGCATTTCATCAGTCGAGTTTTATTTGTGCATGTGCCACCATGTACAAATTTAGTGCTGTCTCAGTGCCCAGAGAGTATAACAGGACCATGACAGGTCCTTGTGTCGTGGCAGACCCTCCAGGGGCAGCAGTAACTCACGGGAGAGTGATCGGGGTCAGTTACCTTCTCACACTCACACTTGTGCTGACTGACTCTGGCACGCTACACTGCCATGTGGCTGATCCTGTTTCGATGCACGCCTGGACATGAGTTTATGCGAACACGTGTTTGTATACAGAGAATGCACACAAACACATACTGTTGCATTTCTATATATAGGCTGGAACAAGATGAACCAGAGAGAAGGGAGGTGGAGGGGGAGTTGGGGGGCACGCTGAAGTCTGTTGATGCAGATATTGAGGGAAATGAAAACAAGGCCATAGTTGGGGAATGTTATGACAACCTGTTTGAACAAAAAACTAAAGAGCAATACAAAAACTCTCCATATTCATGTGAGACGCAACATGAACTTTTGCCTAGATCTGTCGCTGAAGTGGACAATTTAAGACTGTAAACATGGCAGGTAAAGGAGAGGTGAAATGTGAATGTTTCCAGACCATGTTTCCAATGGCTTCCTTACCACTCTTCACATGTGAGGAGTGGCCCTGTTGTGTGTGTCTGATCTCCGAATAAATCAGATGAAATGTCTGCCATTTCCTTTTATTGGCAACATCAAGCTACACTGTAGATCAAATAAGTATCAAGTAAATAAGTATGTTTCAAATTCTTCCTCTAAACAGGATGCAGAGGGAAATATAAAAAATAAATAAAAAAATCACCAGACTTTTATTTTGTAGCATTGATGAGCAGATGGCAGCCAGACTTTCCTACAAACCTACCGACGAAATGTCCATGGCTTCTCCACTATGTTAATTGCTGCAAATTACAGATTCTGATGCATTTTAATGGTTATATTTGACGACTACTTGCACTTTATACGTTTGTTTCTATGTTTATAGCACACTCAAAGCTCTTGAACAAAAGTTTAGCAATAGCTACATGGGACATAAGAAAGTCAACTCTAAATGAAGTGAATTCAACTCATAAGCCAGTTATGAGTTGTGTGCAAAGCTAATTCACTTTCACTACATTGATTAAATTAATCAACATAGCTTTGATTCTGATTATTTGCTACAATGTCCACATGCCAAGCTACCTGGTGGTCTAGTAAGGTTATGACCTAGCACTATATGCTTCCTCAAGCAGTTAATACACTATTCTCCATCAACCTACAGTCTGCCAGGCCACAGAACTGGGCTAAGCTATTTTCACGTGACAATGGAAAGCCCAGCAGGCCAATCACAATAAATTATTTTTAAGATCCTTGAGTGAACCCAGCCAGCAAAGACCAACCTGCAACAAACAACTTCTGAAGAAGAAAATAACTCAAATTAGAAACACATCAAAATATTTATTCACCAGTCAAAACATAAAATTGAAACGCAGGGTCTAAAGATGGAAGAGTTTACTGAGCATGGTATCACATTTCTCAGTAGGCCCACAAACGAAGTAACTCACATGCGGTGATACTTTGTGTGAGTCTGACAGCCAATTGTGAACTGCACATGGTGACGCATGCAGAGACTTTTACCTGAAGAAATTTGTTTGAAGGCAACTATTAAGCGCTAAGACAAGATGGACATACATCTGCTTTGTGGATTTGATAATGTGTAGGAAGAGTATGTTATATTGAAGAGTTATGGTGAACTACACCCAATACAAATGCCTGTACAGTAGCAATAAAAACATCTAGGCAGAGCTGAGAAAGTGTCTACTTTGAAATCAGAACCAAATTCATACCTCAGGCAGTTGCAAAAAACAGCAGAACCACAAATAATATAATACAACACTGTAGCCTGAAAGGTAACAAGCCATTTTTAAGAAGGTATGAATAAACTGAGAAAGGTGTATTAGACAATGAACATAAATAGGCAAGTCTTGGAGAAGAGTACTTCGCTTGCAAAATCATGCAAGACAATGTGTGTGTGGTATGTCTGTGCATCAGACGGCAAGTTTTTAAAGAAGCAGGAAGGGTCTATCTAAACTTGTCGATAAATGCTTCCGTGGTTGGTGTTCTCCCTCAGTCCCAAGCAGGCAGAGAAGGGTGGTGGTGGTGGTGGGGTTATCAGTTCTCAAGGAAAGCCACGTAGTCAGTGAGTCTGGCCAACTGCTGCTCATTTGGAACCAACGAGACAGGGGGAGGATCTGTTGAAAGACACAAAGTATGGAGAGGTGGAGTGAGAGGGGGATTCCTCATTGTGCCAAGTGCTCTCCATCATGTACTGTAGTATCTCCCCCGTTTAAACTCAGCGGCTACAGCGCACATGCTCCAGCTGAAGAGACTCAGCATGGCATAGTTCTCAGTTAACCGCACCGTCGACATCTGCGCATGAGCTCACCGCTTCCCCCGACCTGTAAAAATACTCTACCTACAGAGTCTGCCCATGCTAGTGATGTGACCGTAATGGACTGAAGTCTGGATATCATTTAGAGTACCAAGTCTGGCTGTCTACACGCCGTTGTCAGCACATTACAACACTTTACATTCATCCAAACAAGAATTATTTCCGATAGCCTGTGCGAGATCCACTCTACAACCGAGATCAACACGCACGATTAAGTGCCAGTGGTACTGGGGGGGGGAAAAGTAGACATGCGAGAGAATTAATGGTGAGTGAGTCTGCCGTGTTGGGCTGGACATGTGCATGGCAGATGCTTCAGCATTAAGGTCCACTGATTAGAGAGAAGGGAAGCCGTTGCGCGGGGCAGACCAAAACCTCCCACTCATATGTTTGCATAAATAAATAAGTTGCTCATAGAAGATGGATCAATCCACATGATTCTAGGTGGTGGGGGCTGGAGAGGGATGGCGTGATAAAAATCAGAGAAAGAAAAGGAGGATAGGGAAAGAAAAGAAAAGGGGAAGTGTAGCTGATCACGAGGAAGGCGTGAATGGAGGTTTAAGCAGAAAAAAAAGAGCAGGAAGGCTGAATATGGAGATTATATAAATAAAAGGGAATTAAATAAAAGGAAATCAGAATGAGTTACATTTTGTCAGAGAGGGGAAATTTCTTGGGAGGAATTCGCTCCAAGAGATAAAAATGTCAGAGACCCTTCGTGAAGATTAAAAATGTCTCATAATTCAAAGCTCTGGATACTGTTATGTGGGAAGCTAATGAAATGTAGCAGGGACAGTAATGTGGCGGCGGTGCTATAGGAGGAGGGTGGGACCAGGAAGAGAAAAAAGTTTGGGTGTAGAACAGTGAAACTGAAGATGGAGAAAGAGAGGGAGAAGAGCAACAGTGCCACCTACCTGGTTTCTGGGGCATCACCATCCTGGTGGCAGGGTCTGCCTGCCAGCCCTGACTCACCACACCTTTGGACAAAGACAGAAACACACAGAGGTGCAGAGGAAGAGAGGAAAATTTACTTTTGTCAGTGAACTGTAAGTGTAAAAAAAGTAAGATTGTTGAACAACAGGGCAATGAAAATAAGTCACAACACACCAGAGTAAAAATATAATTCTATTACTTCTACTAACAATAATAATAATGTGCAAGTTTATTGATCCTCGTAGGGAAATTGTCAGGGAGGTCAAAGGTCAGCTACAGAACAGCACCCTTGGAGCTGGTAGAGATTCAGTAACTTGCTCAAGGAACTTAACTTCAGTGGGTCAAAAACTCAATACTTGTGTTTGAGCTCAAGACCAGGAACTCTAAACTGGTGACGTCTTTCTACATGATGAAAATTATTATGAAACATTCCCGGTGAAGAAATTTTGTAAACTGAGTCTTACCCTTTACAGCCTCCTCCACAGAGTAGCCCACAAAGGCAGCAAAGTCTTCTGCTGTGATGGAAGTATACGCCTGGGCCACTAGACCATACGCCCTTTGCCGCGTGCTCTCTGTGAAAGCGCAGGGATGAATGAGCCATCAACACACCAATATCAGACATGTTATGTAAACATGGCGTGCATAAGAGTTAAAAGAGTACTCCAGCATTATGGTTCTGCTTTAAGAGCACGCCTGGGCTGATAGACCATATGCCCTTTGCTGTGTGCTTTCTGTGAAAGCGAAGGGATGCGTAAGGCATACAGCATATGGCGAACACACTGACAGCATGCTGTTACGTAAAATGTTGAACAGACGTTTTGAAATAGTATTACAGCATCATGATTGCTGTAAACAAGGCGGAAAATTAACACCAGCCACCAGATAAATGCACGTACATTTTGGCTAAGTTACTCCAAGCCACCAAAGAGCTAACCACATTGTCCTACTATGATTAACAATTTATCAAAAGTGACAGGTAGGTTTTTTTTTGAGGCCAACTGACACTGTGTCCAGGGGACCAAAAAAGTGAGTTCTCTGCTATGGTCATTAACATTCACAGGTGAGTGTGTTTTGGTAAATTGTCAAGTGAGTGCTAGAGGTTTGCATGGAACTTTTTTTTTTTATCCCATGTTTTCCTGCTCCTGCCAGTTTTCCTCCTGTATGAAACATGCACCAGTAACTCCTTTTGCCATATCTGCCCTCGGTGATCGCTAGTCTAAAACACGTGCTCCCAACAGATATGTAAACTAGGCTATAGGAATATGGTCTAAAGTATCTTAGCTCTTAAGGTTTGGTTATAGTCATTGTTGCGTGTGTGTGTGTGTGTGTGTGTATGTGTGTGTGTGTATGAAGTCACTTCCTCTCACCACTCTATCTACCCCTCACCCCAAATCAGCTGCAGGCACTGATTAAACTTAAAAGAAGTTGTTCAGGCAGCAAAAAATAAAATAACACTTGTCTAAACAGAAACTGGTTTGTCTGCTTTTAGTTGCCTATCATCTGGATTTGTTTTAATCAAATGGTCCATGTTGTTGTGACGCAAACTAATTGATGAGCAAAAAAAAAAAAAGAAATACAGGTTTGACATCCTCAAGAAACTTTACAATAGATCTTGTCAAATGGATGAATCATGGACATCACGTTATATCCATTTCCACTGGTGATCACTATGGGTTGTGTGATCAAAATTACAGTGAAGGGAAAAATAGGTTAGATGTTCCTTACACCATAGACCGCTGAAATCTATGCCAAGGCAATTGCTAAGGCTTTCAAACTGTCAAAGCTGTCCCATTTAGCCTGCCCCCAGCATGGCACGAAACTATGCTGATAAAGGTTTTTTGTGATAATGGCAAGCTGATAGAGTCTTGTGGTTGACAGCATGGCAGACATACATTTTGTGGAACACGTTTACAGTTCCTCTGACAGCTATCACATAAATGCCTCAGGGTTGTGGCCTTTCCTGCTTTATAGCCTAGCAACGGTTTATGTGTACCAACAGCCAGCCCCCAATCATTGCAACAGCGTTAGCAGCAGTAACAATAACAAGTAGGATGAGAAAAGACAGCTGTGAGGGAAGGCTAGAGATTTGTCAAGAGCGTTTTCCCATTCTGCTGTCCAAGGGGCTTCCTGTTATCCATGTTGTTATTCTACTTCTGTCTAAATGCTAAAAAGAGGTGGAGATCAGAAGGACTAAAATATGTTTACTTGGAAAACTATGCTGAGGCAGTGTTTCCTGTGTGATTTTATGTGCCAGTAGTGCTTGAGAGTACTTTTAGTTTCATTCCATTCCTGTTTTCATCCAAGTTATGATTCTAGTGAAAGTTGTAGTGTTAAATAAAGAGGAAAGACAGGTTGAGGTGTTTTTTTCTCCTCACTTCAATATATCACTCTTATGTACTTAAAGTGGCCCATTTATCAAATATGCTTAACACATAACAAAGTTGCTTTTTGCAATGGAACAAAAAACAAAAACAGCTGACTGATTGCATATTGCAAAAAGAATGGGGACTTTTTTGAGCTACTGTTCCCAACTCAGCCAAGCAGGTCACCTCAAGGGGGGTTTTGTAACCCAGTCCCCTGGCAGATGTGTATTTTTACCACGGCCTCTTGACCGTTAGGGTGCTATCCAAAGATGACTCATGTGGCGCCTGGACCGGCCCTTCTCAGTATGCCCCCTCCAACACCCCAGAGTTGGGTTGGAGCTGCTGAGCAAGACGGTCCATGACTGGGGGATGGGGGTTTTATGGAGGAGAAACAGGACCCCACCTGCCCTTCACTGACAGTCTATTCCAGGGCCACTATCATTTCTCACCCTCTTGCCTCTTAAAAATAGCCTCCACCAGCAAAGGCAAAGCAGAGAGGACATGGCAAGGGCTTTTATTTTTAAATAACAAGCGTACATATACTTAATTTCATGCACCTTTATTTCAGGCTTCATTGAAAATAGATGTGTTGATTTTTTTTAAGATAGATCTGCTAATCACCAATTCAAGTGAACACTATTAGGTCAAGCATTTAACATGTTGAACAATCATAGACATCTTACATACAAATGAGAACTGAGCAAAACAACGATTCCCATAAGCTACATGTGAGGAAAACAAGTGTAAACAAACTTAGCAGACATTCTATTTACATTTATCTAGGCCTATTATTCAATAATACCAGCATACAACTGGCTTAGGAGTACAAAAGTATAAAAAAAGATAGGAAAAAAGTACGAGTACAAAATTTAAATTAAATATTGCACTCAAAATGAAGGTAAGCCATTCTAGCCTGAGCCCTTTACAACTTCCTGGTTTCCTTCAACATCTTACACAAATTGCAACTAGAGTCCCTGCCATAAATACTGAAATTAAAGAACCTGCACAAGTACATTATAATTTATACAAGTCCATAACTATTTCAAGTTTCATTACTCCTCCTCTTCATCTTCTGCATCCTCAAACTCATCATCACCACCCAGTCCAAAGTCCATTTTTCCAAGGACTGTTTCAACATGCTCTGTTGATAGAGTGAAGTGGTCCATCTTCTCAAAACCTGGTTCTGGCCTCTCTTCACCCAGTGAGCCCTTGGCAGCATCCTTGGTCTGTGTGATAAGGCCCTTAGAGGACAGCAGGAACTCGGCAGCACCACCCTGCTCCAATGCCCTCACAGCTGTATCTGTCAGCTCCGAACTAGCCTGCAGTCGTTCACCATAACGTTGAGCCAGTGCCCGCAGAGCTGCCACCTTCTCATCCTGCTCTTTCCCAATTTTTTCTAGTAGCAGGGTCTTGCGCTCTTCCAGCACAGCATAGAGCAAGTCGAAACGTTCACCTAGCCCTTGCTTAGCGCGCTGAGCATTCTCCTGTACGGCACGGCAGGTGTCTTCCATCTGGTTGAGCAGGGCCTGCAGGCGCCCATTACTGGCCACTAGGGTGTCGATAGCATTACTCAGTTCACCCTTCTGGGCCTGGTAAACACTGGCTAGAGGTGACACCTCACAGTCCTTGTGCTGGCCGAAGACTTTGCACATGGAGCAGGTGGGTATCTGACAGGTCACACAATAGATGTTGATTTTCTCATCCTCGTGTTCCTGGCACACGGGTTCTTTGGAATCCTTTGGCTTCAGGGCGGTTTCTGTGCTTCCTCCAGTACTGCCACTCCCTTCCTGCTGCTGCTTATAGATGTCAATGATATTTTCCACCAACAGATTGCGCTGGAGCCCATGCACACCATGGCGGTCGAGCACAACCTCAAAGCGGCAGGTAGGGCAACGGAAGACGCCACCAGAAAAGCGGTATGGGTTGCGCGAGTCGTAGAGGTCACTGGCACAGCTGCGGCACAAGTTGTGCTGGCAGGGCAGGATGACCACGGGTTTGGTGAACATGTCCAGGCAGATGGGACAGCTCAGCTGCTTCTCCAGGCTCTCCATTGGGCTGGGGGGACGAACCACTGATCCGGTCCTCTGAACATCCATGATGGAAAAGCTTCTGTTTACAGACAGGCCAGAAAAGCTTCTTGATCTCCACACAGCAAAAACTACAAGGTTCTCTCTCTCTCTCAGTTGGCTTCAACAAGCGATTAAAATGTAGGGCAGGTTCTACAGCCTTGTCCTTAGTGTTTGCTGTTACTCATGAAATGCTGATATCTATTCTGGCTAGGAGCTAGCACCCCCGTCCTTTATACCGGCCCTTCACAGCCGGTGACACCCAATCCCTTCCACCAACCGGAGCACGCATTCCTCCCTGCTTGCTTGCCAGGGATCTTTTCAGAGAAAATGGCCCCCACCTACCGGCTGCTGCATGTGTCACATGTCACAGTGGCCACGATGTCCCCTCTTTGGACAGCGGTGGTATACTGAAGGGTGACAAACAGGGCCCATGTGACTGGCCCAGAGGAGCCCCACCTGAGAGTGTGGGCTCATTTAATGGGTAAACAAGTCCACATCAACACCCTGTGACTCAGTTGTTGTGTTTACCATATGATTTGATATGAATTATGGCACAAACCTGTTTAGTGAAGTAAATAAAATAGAATATATGAATAGCTAAACACCGCATAATGCCATTGAAGGAAGACTTGAAGCCCCTCTAAGACATATAACTTCTTTGATGGGAAAAATTTGTTTTCATGCACTCATGACATGAAAGTTTAAATCTAAATTAATGCAACGATTAGTACTATGATTTCAAGACTTTTTCTCACATTCACCTCATCCTTCCTCAGGCAGCACCTGGCAGTGATCCTCCCTGTTTGTCTTGTGACATATACCACCGTCCATGGCACATCAACATGAGGCACCATAAACATGAGGGATAAGCTATTCTTAAAGTCTCTCACAAGAGTAACATCACATGACATGGCCCAAATAATATTGTCAACATATTGGCAATAATTTGATGTATAAATATTTCTGTGTCATTCTATAGACTTAAGAAGGTAATGTGTGAAATAAATTTCACACATTAAACTGAAATAGTTTGCTATTCTGTTACATTTTGATAGAGTAACTATGTAAACCCACAATATCTAGCCTAAGTATGTACCCTGGTACCTTATTTCATATTGTGTTTTGTTGAAACTGATAACCTGCATTAGGCTACATTACACAGATACATCATACTGCTGAACACTAGAAGGTGTTACAAAATCAGTCAAACTGCCTTCCTTAATTAGCCAACATGTTTTTTTTCCCTCAGGTGGTCCCTCTGGTGCCCCCTGCTGATCATGATTCTAAATCACACAGAAAAAATGTAAAGAAAAATATCACTGAGAAGAGTTTAGCCCATGTGTTTTCCTCATTAATATAATTTAAAATTCAAGGGAGTAAAGACCAAAAGGTGATGGAGGTGAATGGCATAGCATAAACAAACCAATAATGTAGTTATGCAGATCGCAGATATGTTCAGGGTAGGACAATACCACCAGACAAAAAACAAATGCTGGCAAGTTTTGGCTACGGCTTGTAAGTTTGTGTACAGCCCATTCTGGTAAATAATAAATAAGTGTTTATTTGGAAGAACTATGATATTCTAAAAAAAATGTTATGGCATGTAAAATAGTGAATGTGAAATTTAACAGTCAATGTTCTGTAGACAAAAAGTGAGTTTCCTGCTCTGGTTATGTTCAGTAAAGGTGGCATATGAGTGAGTGGGTCATCAAAATCAGAGGGTCAAATAAGACGTGATTCATGTTGATACCTCGAAGAGCCTCCATGACTGGAAGGATATTCTCAGACCACTGGTAGGCTGCGATCGCTGTGTAGATCCCTGGAAAGTCTCGCTGCCATATTCGTTGGCCAACTGCCCACACAGCTGTTAGCTCAGGGTTTGCCTGCATACAACAAGTGAGAAGAATTTCAAAAGCCTTCAGTATGCTACACATGACAAGGCAGTGGACTTTACCCCACTGTACCAGCAGTCTCACCCAGTACTAAAGAGAATGCATCACAGTGGTTTACACACTCACATGCCTTCAGTATGTGTCTAAATATTTTTTTTCAAAATTGTCCTCTCCAATTTGAAATGTCATTTGAAATCCAAAATCTCAATCAATTTCTGCAAGGTTAGGTTGGTACAGCAACATTTCTGGTAAGATCTGAGGGCCCCCTGTGATTATTTGGCCTTCAGCTGCGCATATGAAAACCCAGTAATGCTCTGGGTGGCCATGAGATTATTCCTTATACATCACTCTAAAGCCATTTCCAAAGGGGCCATGGTCTCAGTAGGGCCGGACTGCTGGTTTTGTTAAGGAATCAGCCAATACCTATCAATAATTGAAAGCACAACTCTCCAAGTATCATATAGCCTTCAGCCATATTTCACAGTAGAGCACCTCTCTGAGAGGCAAAACTTGCTTACCGCTTTGATTGCTTGAGGAATCCGCTTCCAGAGATACCTGGCGTTATTCCTATTGGAACAGCAACAACACAAGTTAGGCAATACAGAGAATTTATTTATGTTTACAAGTGGCAAAATAAGATTTAGTTAGCTGTGATACAGCTCCACAAGCCTCAGTTATCTCATTTGATGGAGTTGCAACCTGAACACATACTATAGCAATAAGACCTCAAATAAAGTACAAAGCGGCATTCTTTACTGCAATTATACAGTAGGTATGGGAGTGCTGCATGCATGAGGCTGTTGTAGGTGTTGCCAAGTACCTCTCCAGATTCAAAAATGACTAAGTCTTATATAAAACAGGGTTCTCCGCATACCACAACCCTTGCCCAATGACTTGCTCGTTAATACAAATCTTTGGCATCAAAGACACTGTGAAAGCTGAAAAGAAAAGAGGCATCCCAATTGCTCGTCAAGTACTTTTGAAATAAACGTTACTTTGCGTTTGCTGCCTTAAATTTAAGGATCTCAAGGAAGTTGTAGGAAACTGCAGGAAATGGTTTTGTCCAAATACAAAATCATGGGGAGAACCCTACTACTTCTCTAAAACCAGACACAGGGTTGACTTACATATCATTGTGTAGTAAATAGAGGGCCAGTAATTGAGCATAGACTTGAGGTGTTGCGATGCCCCCTGGAGCCTGTTAAAAACAAATGCAGGTATGGTTATATTACTGTTCTAACCTCACCATGCTAATAATAGCACTAAAACAAGCAGAAAACAAACAGAGCAAACTTAAATCAAACTGTTTCCAAATGTTACTGGCTATATAAAGGTATCTGATTGAGCGTGTTCTCTTAAGCCAACAGGGGCTGCACAAATTGCCCGCACCAGCATTTCATTCAGCTAACACATAGCTAATACATAGTGTCTGCTGTAACGTTGGTGCTTAAAGTTAATACAACGTTACAACTAACAGCTAAGTTTACGGTTAGGGTTAGACAGCTAGCCTAACACGATCTTATATTAGTTCTATCAAATTATTAACATATAGGTAGGTAAACACTAGTAATATCCAAAAGAGCTGGCTAACTACTTACAGCTAACTAGCACGAATAGCAGCAATCTAAGCTAACATTCACTATCACTTCTGTCTTGATGTGCTAACTTGAATCAGCTTGTGGCAGTAACATTGTCTGACTAATGAGCTAACTAGCGTAAGTTAACAGTGCCAGCTAAGAAACAGACTTAGCATTAAGTAGGACACAAACACTGGTTAGCTTGCTAGCTATGTTACTAATGTTAGTTAGCCGAGACGAGTCATGAGCTAGCGTTAGCTAACTGTCAGATATAACAACAACAATCTAGCATCCATAAAGAGAGACCGCAAAGCAATATCCATTGTTGGCACATGAAATAACTAAACTAGCAATTCTAAGCTTACCTCAAGCTCCTGAGTTTCACACTGCTCCAATAATCTATCATAGTTTTCCTCCATAATCACAGCAGCAGGCATGATGATGCCTAGCTGTTGCACACCAGAGTCGTCTTCTTCTATAAAATTGCAGTAGACGAGCAGCATGTCAGGCGTGATGCTGCCCTCCACAGGACAAAGCACAAATTTAAGTAGGCATGTAATTTACCTCACTTTGTTACCAACCCATTCAAACAAAATTTACCATCCAAGCTACAATCCAACATTTGAGTATAACACATCTTTTAGTCTCAAAACACATGTAAATATATCATTATTATTATACTCCATGCATGGGTGCAATTAATCTGTGCCTTGGCAAGCTTTCAAATTGAATGAATTCAGCAGACATGATGACTAACATTTCAAACTGAAAAAAAGATAATTCCTAATTATGACTGTTTATGGGTTCAATCCCAATCCCCATTCATGCCAAACTACATTCAACCACACATGAATCATTTCTCATGGCGAAGGGAATGAAGAGAAGATAAAACTGTAGCCTATATCCACTCAAGCCCTTATTTGAACATTGCTGTAGGTCAGGTTGTTTGTTTGTTTGTTTGGTTGTTTGTCTGAATTACCTAATGAGTGCTATTAAGAATGAAAATTCCAGACAACTAAATATTACAAGCCTTTTACAGGTTTGGTGGTCAGGTAAAAAAGGTTTCAGTCTTGTAAATTGAAAATCATGGATTCAGTTTCCTATCCATGCCTTCACAATTTATGTGAGCCTTGTCTTGATCCTTCCTAAGGTTAATTGTTTCAGAAGATTTAATGGCTGACAATAGAAAGGCACAAAAACACAATGAATTTCTATTGCAGAAAGAAGAGCTACTCTTTCAGTCTCCCATTCAAGTACGTGTACCTCAAAGTAAAAGCAGGTCATTTATATACTTTATGAAAATCAGCAGCTTTCAAATCCCCAGACTGCCAACTTTTGTCAGACACGGTGCGGCTAAGCAGCAAGGCGTCAGTATGGTAAACCACCGATTATGAGTTTGCTCATCGTCTGAGATGTTGGGGGAAATATACTTTATGTGACACTACATGTAAGCACAGTTATTGTAATAATTCTTCAAAGGAAAGGGAATGAATTCAGAAGACAAAATAAGAGGATATAAATTATTGCTCTCCATTATCAAAGTAAGAGGAATACTAGGTCAATCATCTGCTGTAATTACAAGGGATTAAGCTGTGTTGTGAAACTGTTTTAGCACGTTTGTCACTGGTAGAGCACAAAATCGTCCTGACTCAGTGATCTTCATAAGAATCAAATCTCCAAATGTCAAGGTGTTGTAAACTTGAACATGGATTCAATTTCCATCCATGTCTTTAACATTTATGTGTGCGATGACACCTCCTGCAAGAGAAATGAGTCAATTTGTTTGTGCATCACATTCACTGGAAATCAAATTCAGGGATGCTTTCTATTGCAGACAGAAGAGCCACATATTTCTTTTTTTGACTACCATTCACATACACATAGCTTAATGGAAGATATGGTTGGTATTTTGAGTGGTATTAGTTTCAAAATCTACAGAATTACAAATTATATTAGCGCATGGAGCTCACTGGTAAAGTTTTTTATTCCCATGCTATGCAAATTCATAACAAATGTCCATACTACCATGATGTTTGTGCATGAGGCACGGTGGCCACATGGCAAGGCATTGGTCTCATAACCCAAGGTTAAGGGTTCAGTCCCCATCCGTGCCTTAATAAAGTATAGGACCCAAGAAATCCAGGTTAAAGATGTTTGTTGCAGGTTATTCTTCAGAGAAATGACTGGAGGTGCTTTGTATTGCGGACAGAAGATCTACACCCATGCAAGTCTTTCAAACTCTTATTCAAGCACATGCAGCTTCATTTCTAATCATAAGAATGAGGTTTTTTTTACTGTTCTTTATCAAAAAAGTTTCCGATATGAAACTCCAGGTATCACCCTATCACCCTGACAGTGTCCCACCTGCATACCACAGGCCATCTCCAAACTGCCACTCTCATCCAATGCTTTAGAAAAGGCTGTCTCTACACAGCTAATATCTTTTTTCAGAAGTCAAAATTATATTGTTGGGGAATTCCAATTTGGTAATCCTATAGAATATGAACACTGTCGCAGCATACAAAAGTTGGCATGGTGGCCAAGTGGTAAGGCGTTGGTCTCGTAAACCAAAGAGCATGGGTTCGATCCCCGTCCATGCCTTTAAAATCTGCCTGAGCACAGAAACTGCACCTAAGGATAAATGTTGTCATAATAGTGCTTCATATGAAACAGAATAAATCCAGCTGACTTGGTAGAAGTGTTTGCTCTTCAGAATGACATATTGGTGAAAGGAATTCAAGGGCTCTTTCTACTACAAAAAGAAGAGTTGAATCTGTGGCTCTGTTTTCAAAATCTAATTCAAACACATGAAATATTTCACATAGCTTTAGGACATTCAGAAGAATCAAATACCCAAGCTACCAGAACTTGTAGTAGTTTACCAGACATTGTGGCCAAGTAGCAAGGTGTTCTTCTTGTAAACCGAAGGTTTTGGGTTTAATCCTCATGCGTCCCATTAAAATAACGGGGTCAAGTGATTTCCATGCTTTAAAATATACATACGCCCTGACACCCCATGCAAGAACAAGTTCAAATGTGCTGTTATAACTCCTCATGGGAAAGGAAACATAAGGACTTCAGTCAACAATTATAGGACAATGATTATTGCTCTTCAATGTGACCATAATAGGAATTCAGGGTCACACAGGTGTATTCAAGCATATAGTGATCAGTAATTGAGTACATACGTGTCACTCAGGGAAGTTTATAAGAGCCAAGTCTCACAAATTCCATTTTTCTTTTTTTAGATTTCCCAGTCATAGCAGCCAAAGTCCTACTGAGTTATTTAAGAGACATTTTAGTCCAATTCATAACTCTAATAGGCTTCCATTGTATCTGAAAGTGTGTGTGTGTGTGTGTGTGTGCCAGCATCAACCCTTACACATCCAATTGTAATGTAATTTAAGGGCAAGACTTGTGGCATGATTCTGCATTGGTTATATTCACCACTTGAAGGCAGCATTGCGTGCGTTTGCTCAGCATTGCTGTCTCTACAATACCACAATAAACCAATTTTCATTTTAAAGTCCAATACTGAGCTTTATGGCTGTAATAAGCTTAGAATTTGAAATGTGTGGCATCACATTTAACGTCCACAAAGTGGTTTCTCTCTATAATGGTCCCCTTTCCATAAGTCTACTGTTTCCTCTTCTATTTCACCACATTTCCAACTGTAGTTTCGCTAGAGCCTTCATTTCAAAAGCAAAAAAAAAAAAGCCACGTTTGACAACCTTACATATTCTTATCAAAGAAACGTGATTGCTTTGTTGTCCTTGTCTCATCCTCAATAATTTATACTTGAAGAGGATGAGAGGGATGCAAAGCAGCAGCGCCATAGGAGCCTAATATCCTGAAACGTAAACCTTCAGACATGTAAACAGATCAAACATTAAAATATTAGAATACCTTCCCTCTTGGAAGTGTGTATTGTAAGACTGTAAATACAGTACATTTTGTGCAGCTTCTCAGACTATCCCTATGCACTGGATTCTTAATCCTGATGATATACGTAAACAGCCAAGTCAGGCAGGAATTACACTTCTTTGGATATTGAGTCCACACTTCTTATACGTTTGTTGTATGCACTGAATTTAAGTCCATTGCCTGATTAGAATCAGCTCTATAGAATAGCAAAGTAGTAGCCTAGTATCCAGCCCCTATGAATCGCAGTTTTTAGCACTCTTCAAATTAGCATGGCGATTCATAAGGGTCTGGACGCAAGCCTATCCACCACTGATTCGGTGATGTAATTTCTTGCCCCAACTGATTGGTTGCTGTTAGTTCTCAATGATCAAACTCTTTGACCAATCACAGTCGCTAAATCTAGCTTGCTATCATCCATTCCTTTTCCGCTGCCGGTGCTGCCCTTGGTGCTGCTGCCATGTTGGCGTCGTCAGTAGATTAGTCCCGCCTACATCGACCAGCCAATCAGGTATCTCGGACAGTATCTGTCCGAAATAACTGCCAGTGGATAGGCTTGCGTCCAGACCCTTATGAATCGGCATGCAAATTCGAAGAGTGCTGAAAACTGCGATTCATAGGGGCTGGACACCTAGCTAGCAAAGTAGAGAGAGAGAGAAAGTGAAGGCAAGGCAAGTTTATTTATATAGCATATTTCAGCAACAAGGCATAAAACATTAAAAGCATCGAGACAAAGTGAAAAAGATAAAATTCATATATTGCATTAAAATAATCAAATCAAGTAAAATAGAAAGATAAAAGAACACAACAAACACAACAAATCCTCTCTTAACAAATGGAGATGTTAAGAGAACAGTATCTCTATTATATTTATTTACTCAGCTCCTCTGCTCTAAATGTTGAGCTGTGCGAACCCTCACAGTCTGCAACTTCAGTGGAAGTCATAATGACTTGTGGTGTTCTTAATTCTTTATATAAAATACCCCCCTCCAGTCCTATCCTACTGGGAGATCTCAGTATACAGCACTCCCACGTTCAAATCTGTATGTGTGTGTATGTGTGTGTATGTGTTTTAGAGAGGGTGAGAGAGTCAGAGCGAATGAGAAAAAAGTAAGGATTTTCTCTCACATGAGTTAATTAGAACATTTGCAACCAAATGATGTAATGTAGGAAACCAGTTTGCACAATATAGGAGGTGTCAAGTGAGTAAAAATAACAAAAATTCAAAATTCCCAGGTTTCCCAATCATCAGTTTTCAAAGACCAAACTTAGATCTTTCAATAAATGTGACCTCAGGCAACAATAGTACTCAAAATGGACAAGCTAGTATACAATATATTAATATATCAATCACAGCACCACATTTCTCAATAACCCAGATACAGATATAAATAACAGATACTACATAGAAATTAAAGCCACTGATATGGACAGCTTTTATTTCCACTTTTCAAAATTGCTATAGTTTTCCTATAAGAGAGAAAATGTTGCTTTGATCCTTGGACTGTAATTAGAGTTTGATGGTGTTGAATGCATAATTGCATCACTTAAAACCTGTCACAAGTGACTTGGTTTCCTCCCTTTGCCAATCTCTGGCTGAGTAGCTGCTTACTGTCGATTGAGTGAAGTACAGCTCATCACTAATTCATCAACCCGAAACATATGCAAATATTTTCCTTGCCAAGTGAACTGAAGGGGAGGGAAATACGAGTCTCATGGGTTTGTGTTGAAGTGGGGATGATGGCAGGAGACATTGCTGAGCTGCTTTATGTCTATTCTGCCAAATAACAAACTCACTAGATATGTCACATTGGTCCATATAACACCTTAGTGGCTCAGCTTCCATTACTGTGACTTAAAAAAATAAAATGTATAGAGGTTTTCATCGCTGGTGCTGAAAAAAAACAAAAAACACTTCAGTGCCATTTTGGTTTGAGTGAAGTTCATAACGTATAATTTCAAAAATTCATAGGTGCCAAAACTTACTTTTGAATGTGTTTTTCTGCTGATGTGTTTTTCTTTTATCTTTTGGACACCTGCTCTATATCCAGCACATGAATATTGCTAAAGTTATTAGAGTTGTGCAGTAATAGATATGGACATCATCTGTTTACTGCTGCACAGCCGTACTGACAAGCTGTCTCTGCAGACCATTCCAAATATGAATAAACAATGCTGTGAACCAAACTACTGTCATATTTACTGTGGAAATGATGTTCTATGCAAGTCATCAGTGATTCTTACCTCAAGTTTTACTCTACTCAAGCTTACCTCAAGCTTTACTTAAGTTTAACTTACAAATCTCCATCATGAATCCCTTTTGGTAGCTGTAAGCAGGTGGCTCCCTTCTTACTATGATTTCAAGAAAAACACAATTAAATTTGTAAGGCTATATTGAGCAGTTTAGCAGTATTGACTCAGCATGCCTATGCAAAATCTGATACATAGATTTCTCTATCTCCATTTGTTTGTATCATCATTGAATGTGATTATTGAATATATTTTTACAGTTAATTACTCATTTGGGTCATTATGCTTCACCTTACTGTTTTTGGCCCAACCACTACAGGTTCTGAGAGACTTTACCATAGCATGAAGTAATCCACAGAATGCTGTTCCCTGAGATGAAGTTGCACTCATCCCATCGTTTTCTCTCAAATGAAGTCCTATAAGGCTGATGGACACTCCAAAAATAAACCCCATGGCAACCTGAACAAATGCAGGAAGGGCTTTCAGGGTCAAACGCTGTGCCTTTAAAAGTTAAAAGTAATTTCAGATTAATCTATGATTCTGTAAGTGACCTTGTATTCACTGCTGCTGTAAACATTCATGAATTTTACTGGCTTTCGAACAGAAGATTTTGGACTTGATCTAAACTTGACCCTTAGCCCAGAGGGAGGAGAGAGCGTTTCATTGCGCTCATGGAGCCGGTAATGAGTTTGTCTTGTTTTATGTCCCTCGTAAAAAGGAAGTATGACTCAGCTGGGCTGCCCCTTCATCCTCATGTGTGACGCCTAGGGATTACTAGTGTAATTTTCTTTTCTGACCTCAGTGTCATTTAAATGTCTAAAGGACTCACTATCTGTCTGGCCAGTTCTGACCTTTGATATGTCATGCATACTCTGTCCAAGAAGGGAATAATATCTGTTGTATGTTAATTAATTATGTTGTATGTTGCAATTCATATGCCTTTTATTTGGTCTGATGCTCCTTCGCTCTGTCTCTGAAATATTGTCACTGAAGGCAGATGTCAAAACTTGACATTATTATGATGATTATTGATGATTATTGACTTCCATCCATTGATTTTCACTTCAGTGCCCAGAAAACTTTATGTGAGCAATCATTCTTTGAACGCCTAAAATCTGTGTGTTGGAAGCTATACTTCCTGTTTTATAGCTGCTACTGATTCATCTTAACACTTTCACTGATTATGTTGGGACTACTTCTATTCCCTGTAATCCATTCTATTGTAACTTTGCCACAGCTGCATAAATCATTCACCCTAAATGTTGATCCCAGTAGAGAAGGAACCTGCTCCATGGCTAGACAAAATGAGACATCTGTTTGGAGGGAAAGGTGAAACCGGGTCAAGCAGCACATTGTCACTTTGCATCCGCTGTTAAGGTCTTCTCAGGCTTGCTGGTACTAGCTGCTGTTCCCTTCAGGTGGATTAAGGCTTCCACTCCATCTGTTCCCCTTTTCAATGATGAGATATTTTCTCAAACAGACAGTCCCAGAGTCAAAGCGTAGGAGGAAGAGGGAAGGAGGGGAAGGAAGAGAGACAAAGGCCAACAGATACTGTACACCTGAAAGATATCCTCTCTTTTAGAGGCATTTATTCACAACAATATGTGAACAAGATGTTTTGTTCAATTTCTCCTTGCCATAACTAGTACTATCCCTCACAATCAACTAGTGCAATCTGTTAATTGTTTACAGTCTTGTTCTCTGTTGTCTCCTCCACTTCTGGGACAGCTGGCAACATGGCAGCATGAACGCTTCCCCGCCATGGAGGCAAGGAGTACTGGGTGAAAGGAGGAAAGAGAGGAGGAGATTTGGGATGCACCCTTGCTCCCTGCTGACTGGAACCTCATTTAAAATGTCAAAGGCTTTCTTCATGCCTTACAAAATGCTCTTATCAGGCGTCTCTTGCCTACACATGTCTTTCAGAGCGAGCTTAAGACGGTGATATTGTCAGTTTTAGGTAATCATTAAGTAAGCTTTAAGCCTGACATAAAAGGTCATTTTTGTTTTTCCCTAATCCTTATTGCTCATTAACAGCGGCAGACTTCCATGGGCTTGTCATGGATTAGAGCCAACAAGAAGCTCACTTCAGCACAACCACATATCATATTTCATCTTGGCACAATCCCCAACCCCTTTGATCCTCCAGTTTGTAACGTTCCCTCGCCAAGAATGTAGCAGTTCATCATTATTCTATCTCTCTCTATGGGGTGGAATGCAAAGTTGGGAGGCGGGGTGCATGTCAAGATCTTTCTGATTCTCCCATAAGGGGTAGAAACATGCAATATTTATGATTTCATCCTGACTGCATAGTGAATGATCTGTGCCAGTCCAGTCCAAAATATGTTTGATGTGTATGTAATTGCCCCTTGAATTGCTCCTGTTCTTTAATGTATGTGTTTAGACACACGCCCACTCACACACACACACACACACACACACACACACACATACACACACACGCACGCACGCAAGCACACAACCTCTGGGTAATTCAAAGTGAAGTACTTCACAGTTCACTAGTATATCAGCTTTCAGCTAAATCCACAACAGCCAGTTTTTGTTTGGGGGGGATCTTTAATGGAATTTGCTTAAATAGAAACAGAAATCTTTTTTGTGTGCTGTTTGATGTCCTATATGTAGAGTTTTGACTGTGATGGCTGCAAGAAATTGGAAATTGCCCTCAGTCTGTGTGAAAGGATTTGGTAGCTGTGCAGGAGGTGTGTGGGTTCACTGGATTTCAGAACATTCTTTTTTAAGGCACTTCTGCTTTATTTGCTTCTTGTACTATATACAGCAGAGAAAGACGAGGAAGATGTGTGTGGTGTGTGTGTGTGTGTGTGGGTGTGTGTGTGTGGGGTGAAGGGGTAAAGGGGTGGGCGGGGATGAGGATGGTGTCACAAGTGCCTGGAGGTGCACAACAACAACAACCTAGACTCTTGACAACATGGAGGCAGTGTACACAGGAGAGGGCAGAGCAGACTGATGTTGTGGAGGCTCATGGTATTTCAGTACATGCAACAGACCACATGTTCCACCAGTCAGTGGTGGCCAGCGCATGTTGTTTGTGGTCATCTGCTGGGGGAGGCAGGCAGGATGGGTAAGCTGGTTAAAAAGGCTGGGCATCCTGGAGACAGTGGCACTAAGATGAGCACTAAGACTGAACTGTATCTTAGACAACACCTCCCTCCCTCTCTATGGGGAGGTGATGCAGCTACAAAGCACCTTCAGCCTGCGGCTCAGCACCCCACTGCGCTCCCTGTCACAACAACCCAGTCTCAGCCAACTAGGAGGGTGCTGAAGCAAGGCGCCCGCACTGATTATGCAAACTAGCGTGGATTTTTTTTTTTTTTTTTTTTTTTTTTTCATGAAGCAAGGCGCCTGCACTGATTATGCAAACTAGCCTGGATTTTTTTTTTTTTTTTTTCATTCATCCTTTGCTTTGGACTATTTTATAACTTATCAGCCTGTTTCAGTTTGTGATCTGCTTACACATACTGTATGTTCTGATAATGGCAATGATCATGAGAACAGACAACAAAGCACATACGCCTTTGGACATTGTCACTTTTTCTGCATATGATTTCCACAGCTAGTCATGCACATATCCAAATCTGAATGCTCTGTATGTTATCTACATCTGTATATTGATTATACAGTATGTGATAAGGTGAACAGTTTTTACAGTGCAGACCTGCACGCCTAAACACTCTGTATCTACATGTATATGACCTTCTGTAGACTTGGCAAAGTGAATACGATGCACATTTTGCACATCCTGCATATATGCTGGAAATTCACATTTTTGCTCATATTCTCATATTGTTCTTACTTGCTATAAAGTCCATATATCCTCATATTCTTTATAATTATTCACTAATTATTCACTTGCATACATTTCACATTTTTGGTATATTTTCATTGTACATACATTTCATTCATTCTTTCTTTGTCTCTATCTTTTTTTCAGATTTGTCATTCATACATTTTACTTAATGCATACAGCGTTGTGATTGTTGGTTGTATTTAAATACCCATCATTTGCTATATTATTATTTATAGCCTATTTTCTTTGATGTATCCTATTACTTTCTGCTGCCATGAGCCAATTTCCCCACAGGAAATGTAACTTTCACTGCATCTTATTTGATGTAATCTTGTGCGTATGTAGTATGGTACATATGACTTTGGACAAGGCTTTCAGCATATCCTATTCAAAAGTGATTTATGTTACTATGGCAGCACATGTGGCTCCAAAGGGCCGGAGGCAGAAAGACAGACCACTGTGAATAAAGCTTCTTCCACCAAGCTGTAAAAATGATAATTTCCACTACCGCAGTCTGAATGCTTCCTGTGCAATGGAACATATCATATGTATGCTACCTTGTGCGTCTCTGTGTGTGTTGCTGTCTGTCTGTTGTGGCTTGCAAAGGTTAAACATAGGTAGGACATCTGATGCCCCCCCCCCCACCAATCCACCCCCTCTCTGAGTTTTCTCTCTCCCTGTCCCCCCGACACACACACACTCACACACACACACACACATAGACACACACACTCATTCTTTGTGAAGCTCTTAGATCTCACAGAAGGCTGGCCATGCGTTTCCTGATAGAATGTGATAGTGACCTGAAAACTGTAGACAAGAGACGCGCAAGTACACACGCACACACACACACAAACACACACACACACACAGTGGCAAATGCCGGTATGTGTGGTTTCATTTGTTTCAGAAGAAATTAGCAGTGAATTCTATTCTAAAAAAAATATTAGACATGGTCTCAGCAGCCTGCAGGGGCTGCGCTCACAAAGCCTTCTAAAAATAGGAGCTGCTCCTAACTGGCTGATTTTGGAGTAAACTCTTGAGAATGATGGGTGACCTTTTCCAATTTGAAAAGCTTGAAAAGTACTTTGGCAATAATACTGTTCATAGAACTAGAAAAATGTTGGGGCAGTGGAGAGATATTTCAGTGGGGATAAAAGTAATCTTGTCGCATTAAAATTGATTGCAGTTCTCTATCTGTCACAGTCCATGTTGCTCCACCACTTGATTGTGACCGACACCATGATGCTTTGAAGCCTCAAACTTATCCTTTGGATTTGAAACTAATGCACAAAGGGCACATTTCTTAAAACCAGGCATGTCATTTTAAATAACCGTATTATAACTGAGACAGGGACAGCTTAGTTGCTTGCTTCACACACACACACACACAAGATAAAAGGCTTGTTTTCTGTATTTAAAGGCAAAATTCACCCTAGAGCACTTTAACTGGATAACCGATAAATGTAGATGAAGTGACAGCATGTTGAGATATCTGCAGCCCAGATACAGGAGTTTAAAGAAAGATTTCAGAGACCTAAAACAGTCCCTCAGAATCAAAGAGCAAGAGCTTCTTTCTAGATTCGCCATTTTGCACCAACATTCAACAATCATACAGAGAGAAATCCATCGAAGAAGAGGCAGAGAGACCAATTCCTCCACCGACACGAGCCTCAATAGACCAGAATTCAATGCGGCCACAAGACATGTTGGCCCTCATTTATCAATCTAACGTAGAAACCAGCGCAGATCCGAGCACAGAAATCATCTTACGACAGGGTTCACGCGTGATTCATGAAACGTTCGTATCTCGCCAATTACAACGTAAGAATGATCGGGCGTTGATAAATGTGGCGACTGAAAACAATCGTCATTTAAATATCACGCCCCTAAATATTCTCGGTTTAGAGGCCTCGCCCCCAGAGTTTACGACATGGAGAGGCGTAATACGTCCAAGAAGAGAAACTTCTCCGGCCTCAAAATAGAAACTCTAACATCGCCAAGTCCAATTAAACCAATTAGTTCTATATGGCAGCCTGAAAAGTGGCATCAAAGGAAGTCGGAAAAATGCAGTATGGAAAGAAATCACTGCTGCGGTCAACAGCGTTGCCGTTGACAACCGAACTCCAGCTGAGGTTTGAATATTTAATTTATACAGCCATGATATGTATAGCCTATATATGTAATAGTAACCTAATATAAAGCTTGTATCGCAATTCTTTACATTTAGGTGAGGAAAAAATGATCAGACCTCAAACAAGTAGGCTATCTCAAAATGAAAGATAAATTAATCTTACACCAGAAAACTGTTAACCCCGTTAATTGCAAACAATTTGAAAATACCTATTTATGTTAGGGATAGGCTATATGACACATAGTCGATGTAGGCCTTTACAAAATAGAATATTTTGCCAAGTGATGAATATGTGGCTGTATATGCTTAGATGCCAGTCAGAATATATGGTCTAATAACAATTCTCCGACTCAGCCAGATTTACTCTGCTGCACCACAAGTCCACGCTGACTAGAAAACTTGCTACACGAGTTGAGACTTGACGTGAGATTTGATCGTAGCCTCCGCCCATGTCCAAATTGATAAATGCCGAGCTTTGCGTGGAAATGACCGTACGCCCAGTTTTCTGTCGTACGTTTGTTTTGTAAATGATGGATGTGTGTTTTGAGTTAGGGGCGCAGTCATGCTGCAGTGTTCTTGAAGTAGTTGGCTTGCAAACTATATTTACACACCTATACACCCACCTTTGAAGGAAAGTTCATGTCCGTTTTCTGGGGGTTGTTTGAAGGCATTCTGGGAAATGTAGGAAATCACTAACTGAAGCAGAAGTAGATGAGGCAGGTTGAGGGGAAGTGGATACAACAAAAAGGTAACTTACAACACTTCTTCACAAAATAACTGCGCTGAATATGCACAGACTGGTGATATCTAATAGTTTAAGAGTATCCAAGGCTGGATTCTTACTTTAAAATTATAATTGATTGTCAGGTGGATTTCATCCTGATTGACAACATTTGGTCTTGCTGGCTCTCTCTGCATTACTGCTCAAGCATTTGGATGCTTTGCTGTACCAAACAGAACTCAGCTTTGTGCAAAGAGACAGGAAACACCCATTCCAAATTTACTTTCATTTCATTACTTTGCAATCATTTGGAACACATCCACTTCAGCTTCAATTATATTACACACGCTGTAATTAGTTTCTTTGCATATTGCTGAATTACACATGCATGCACACTTTTAACCAGAGGGGTCAGAGTGCAGGGAAACCAGGTAGGGATTCAGGGTTTTACCCAAGGACACAAAATGGAATAAAGTGCATGTGTCGTGTGTAAGTGAACTTTCTCTACCAATCAAGTCACAAGCTCTGAGTCTGTCATTGTTCTGTTTTTCAGTCTGCTCTGTCTGTCATTTACCATTTAAGGAAGTCCCAAGGAATGGTGCAAAGAATGGCACATCTTGCCTCTTCATTGCAAGCTGCACCGTTAAACAGGCCTGCTTGATTTTTAATGAAAGCAACATCTGGTGTCACTTCGGGGAGTCTTTGTTTACAATATGTTTCATTTCAATAGCAAAATAGTTTTCTTGAAATAGCAAGTCGTTGTAAAACAGCAGAAAACCTTTGTAGCTGCAATATGTGACAAATTGACAGACATAACGCACAGAAAATATTGTCCACCATGCATACCACCAAAATATATAGGTCTTGCCTTTTTGTGGTCAATGCAACATCCCCATAATTATTTGTCTGACTTTGACATTCATCAAGCTCCACAGACTATACTTAGCTAGTATAAACAAGAACACATGGTGGGGCGCAGGATGGCCTAGTGACTAAAGAAACAATCCCATAACTGTTCAATTCTGACAACAACAACAACAACCACTGTTATGTCCATCACCAGCCATGTGTCCAGTCAAAGTGTCCTTAACCTCTACCTGCTCTTGTTAATTGTGGAGCAGGACAGGGCAGCGTGTTGGAGCGTGTTGCATGAGGTATCACTGAGTTCACTGAGCTGCATTCACATTTCAGTGTGTACCAAGGGACTGGCAGTGCCAGCTGGATGTACTGCCAGGATTTTAGCAGAACACAACCCTCAATAAACCACCAGATCATCCTTATTTGAGCTTAGAACAGATTTGCAATTGACCCAAATTTTGTCTAACACTCTGGAAGTGTAAATAGCAGCTTTGCTCTACTTGCATGTATGGGTAGTGCTGAAGTCCCTAAATCTTTTAATCATGTCTGGTTGTTCATATCCAATAAATAAATGAGGCCATAAACTAGATAATTCATTAAATATGCTGTCAGTGGATCTAATGAAAACACAGTGAGGATCGTAAGGACTATTTTTGTGCAGTGACATTTTTTTCAGCTTGTTTTTTCCTCGCTACCAGAGTTTGTGTCCAATACCATTATTTGGCCTTATTGAATATACTATCCAATGCATTTATACAATACAATACAATACCATGAGTGCATTGATTTTTAGTATAAGTTGTTCCAGTCAAACCCCAGACCCTGAGGTTTCCCCCCACCCTATTGTCTGTAGAGACACCTACATGTAATAACAGCATGGACATTAGTTTTGACCAAATATCATAGGTGAGCAAATATCATTAATGCATATGACAGAAGTCTTATCTACTGTAAAAGACTTTTTATTTCTCAGTAGCCGGACACATAGAAATCGTGGAGTACATTCAGAAATCACTCCAATCCACAAACTCTTGGTGGGTTTTTCCTCCGTGTCCCTGCTATTTCTGCTCCAGCTGTTCCCTGTTCCCCGGCCCGACAGCGGACGAGCCAAAAGCTCTTTGGATGCCTGCCAGCTGAGCTGTGCAGCTCTACATGTGTCAATTGAAATCAAAGTCCCTGTGCATCAATTCATACAGTAAGTGGGCTCTCCGGTGGCGATGATGGCCATCACTATTGACGCCAATCAAGGAGAGAGGCATCAATAATGCAAAGTCCTGTCTGCACTCCTCTTGAACTGGCCTGGGATAGACTCAGCAAAGTGAAGCCACTGATGGAACTTGTGAATTCTCACTGGAGATAATTGCACAGAAAGAGACTTTCAATTACTGTTAGCACAGACTGAACTCAAGATCCTTCAAAAATTATTAATGTCAAAAAGTTTGTGTCCCATGGCTGCATTTTACATGTTGATTATTTAATGCTAGGTTGCTGTGCTTATATTTAGCGTACGCTCTTTTGGTTTGCAGTGACATTTTGTATTTTAATTTTTTTTTTTTTTTTTTTCATTTTTAGTAATTATTTTGATTGTTTCAACTGATCTTTTTCATTGCTTTATTTCTGTTTACTTGTTTGTCCCAGGCCTTTTGGACCTTTCCCCTTAGATCCACTAACCGGATTTAACACATAGCTTGCCTATCACAACTGTGGGTGTCGCCCTGCTGGACCAATGGGTTTTGGGTTTTGCTGCTTCCTTGTTTGATAAGTAGAACTGGAGGGAAAGCATGGATGACCGCCTCAAATTTATTAGAGACAAATTTATCGGCGAAGAGGTTAGCTGAGATGGATGTCACACATTTTTCTTTGGAGACCTTGTTGGGTGAAAACAACAGAGAAGAGCCAGGGCCATAGATTATTTTTAGAGGCAACTTCATCCTCAAGAATACTGGCTGCACCATCAGAACTGAGTGTCTCACCGGTATGCTGCAGAACAGGCGAGGAGGGCAGTTTTTATTTTGCCCCTGCCACCAATTTTAAACTGAGCAGAGTCTGAAGCTAACTCTTCTGAAAGGGTGAAGAGACAGAAACGCAGCAGTGAACCCACCAAGGCCACTGATGCAGATCCTGAGTTTGAAGTCAGCAGATTGTGAGTAGTCCCTGACCTCCCATACTGTGATGGTGGAAGGATCCTGGTGGATTCACCTTAGTGCCCTAAGTGGTCCAAGTGATCACTACTGCAAACTATTGAGACTTAACAGGCATCAACATTCTCATTTTGTTTTTCTGGAATCTCTAAAGAAAGTTGTCTTGTACCTCAGGTGTCACATTCTATAAAAGCAACCTATTTTTATGTTGCTGAGTGTGTTTTCAAAGGCGGCGGTGTACTAACAGTTGAACTTGCCTGAAATAGAAACACAGTTGAACACGGCTCCGCATACAGATTTGTGTATACTTGCTGCAGCTTCGCGGTTGTTTGTTTATTTACACTCTGTGCCTGTGGGGGCGCATGAAGATTACAGAGGTAACCATAACCTAGGGAAACTGATGATAGCGATTGACAAAAACACAGAGAACAACAACAGCAGTAATGGCTGAGGTGAAAGGCGACGAAGGCAACTGAGGGAATATGAGGATTTAGAAGAGGATTTAGATGAGGTTCACCTGCCCAGGGACTGCAGATGAAATTTAGCTTTCTAGATAATTCTGGGGCAGTTACTAACTGTCCATTTTCCCTGATAGATAGATAAATAAATAAAATAAATAGAAGCCGGTCATAAAGGTGCAGATATCCTCTAACAAGCACAGCTAGTTGAGCTTCCAAATGATTCATTTTGAAAGAGTTGACTACAAGATCTTAGCGCACAGTTGTAAACAAAGACAATGAAGGTGAAAAGGAAATGGAAACGCTTTTCCACAAGGCAACAACCAATCACATGATATTTTAAACCAATAGCAGACAGTCGCACAGCACTGGCTAGTGTGTGAAGAATTCAACTAGCGTGGCCAGCAAGCCTGTGAGCACTGCGGAGTCCGAAGCCAATATGGAGATTTGTTTTTTCTGCAAATGTGTCCTTTTGTCCATATGAACCTGCTGAAATTCATTTCTGCAGCAAGTGTTCTGTGTCCCTAAGAGATCCACTATAGTAGAATGGAAGGTAGGTAGTTAGGTAGCTTCAGATCTAGTCCTTGCTTACTTATGCCTATGGAGTATTAAAGTTTTTGCTTATTCTCAATAGATCCAGACATTGCCTCTGTGACAGGAAACTATTGAGTAATGAACTATGTCAAACCAGGCAGCAGACATCTTTATATGTGATCCACTCGCAGATAAGGTGCCAATCAATTAGTAGAGGCAGGTGTTTGCAACCAAGTGAAAAGTGAGCTGTTGGCCCCTCACCCAAATAAATGGAACAATATTTTGTAATGGTGTTGGGCAAATGTACTATAACTCCACTTGCATCGCCTTTGGCTTCATTCAAGCCTTTTCTTAAGCTGTTGAATTGCTTGCATGATTTGGGTTATCTGACAACCAACTTCCTTTAAGATGGAGATATTTACAGAGCATTCATAAAACATTTGTACTAAACTAAATGAAGACATGAAAATAATACACAAAGGTGTTTCTGACTGGTCAGATCCCAACAGCAGCTGCCTTTTGAGGTCCGTCTGTACTCCACTGCCATCGAAGTGATCGACTGATTTTTCGATTGATGACGCATTTCCCTGCCTATTCAACAACTGACCTATTGTTATAAATGCTGCTCATTGCTGCAGCATTTACCTAAGTGGGAAAATTATTCTATTTGTTAATCTTCCAATACTCATTCACCCTGGTTAATAATTAAACGTGGATTTCAAATAGCCTCTGGTAATGAGAGCAGTCAAAGTGACTTCCTGCTGCTCATGCTGCATATTTCACCAACATGTAAGCCTTAAGCCCCTGTCTGCACTAGATGCAATCATTAAATTTCATTTTTAGTTTAGTTTTAGTGTATTGGCACAAAGATTAAACATAGAACTGATGACACAGATAAAATACAATAATAAAAACATAGAAAGAAGAAAAACAACATAAATTTGTGCAGATGAGATACTGCTACTACTACAAATTATAATAATATTTTATTTATATAGCTTATCTAAAAGCAAAGTTTACAAAGTGCTTTACAGGAAAACATAAAAGCAAGAAAAGTTAAAAAAGAAAAGCTCACCTCAAAGCAAACAACACAAATACAAAGACATGCAAAGACACAAATTGAATAACAAAATGACATCCAAACACATCACACTGGAAAAAAAGTAAAGAATACTTGATTCAAAATGTTAGTAGGGAAAAAATAGAAAAGATGAACAGGCCAGACACATAATGTAGCTCTTGAAACAGGACAGGGCAAAAAATTATTTCTCTTTCTCTCTAAATTGCTCTTATATGTGTTGTGTAAGAGCAATTGCAGTTACATTTTGCAAGGTGCAATTTCTTGTCCCACTTTTTCCTTTGCATTGTTAAATCACTAATCAAAAGGGGCTACACACCGCTACGTACCTACACACACACACACACACACACACACACACACACAAACACACTCTCTGGCCCCATGTCATGGACTGTGTGATGCGTTTGTTATTTTTTGTCTTAATCTCTTGTCTTTTTAAAATGTTTCCCCACCTGGGTATCATCAGTTATTGAGCTGTTTGGACACTGAGGCAGAATAATTATAATTGATGTAATTAGCAATTTATCTCACTTTGGTATTAAGGGAATGCAATGAGATCATAACAATAATATTTTTCAGGGGTGGAAAGGCCTTCAAAAAGCCCGTCCCACCCCTGTGGATTGTTTCAGGGATTTGTGGATGGCTCACACTTGTCTGATTATCATTTAACATTTACACTGTGAATTTGAGATTATGATGGATTTAATTTTCTGAAAGGCCAGATGGGTTTAACTTCTCTAAAAGTCTGGCTATGCTAAATAATAACTTTTTGAATCCTGACAATAAAGTATGCCATTACATCTTTATAGTCATGAAAGTAATTTCATAGTCATGGACATTCTCAGCAAGGATGGTATCTAGGAGGCTTTGTGGCTTGATGAAAATTATCAGTGGGGAATGAAAATGACAAAATGAAATGTATTCCCCATAACCCCTGGTATGATATTCTTTTATTCTCATATAATGACTACATTATCCCGATTCCATAGCTGGATTTATAACACTGTACTTTCTCAAATACTAGGTCAAACATCATTAAAATATTATGCGATTCCTCTGTAGTACATGTGTCACAGCCTCAGTTCTCAATTCATCACAGATGTCTTAGTGTAAGGGTTATTCCCTTTGTGGATTTATTCTCTCTCCTTCTATTCTCTCTGTAATTACAAAAAGTCTTAAATAGACCCGTGCATTAATCATTTTTTGTCAGCCATGTACCCACACAGTGAAGTGTGTCACGGACCCGGTCCCAAATGCAGCAGATAATCCTCAATTCCTGTTCCAGAAAGTGGCAGTGGAAATGGGAGACGATCCCCTTTTCTTGCAGAAAATGCGGGTTCAAGGTGAATCTGTACCCACTCTGTCATGCATGTCCCCATAAAATGAGTGATTACATTTAACGTACAATGCGGCTAAAATACCGCATTGGCATTTCACTCCAAGCTCCATAACGTGGCATAATTGCATTACCTAGGGACTTCTCCTGAAGGAATTTGGGGGTTTATCACTTGTATGTGACTCTAGTACACAATCGAAGGTAGCGAGCTCTTCCATATCCAGTGCTGCAAGACCCTCTCCCCCATTTCCTTTTCATGAAGGTGTGCAGTCCCCAGTGTATCCCCTCACCTCGGCCCTATACCATCACCGCATTCCTCCACCCCTCTTCAGAGACCTCTGTCTCATTTATAATTAATGGGCGACATATAAAAAGGTGAGGGAAAGCTCCCCAGAGAGCAAACCTGAAAACATGCTTGAAGATTTGCGTGTTGAAACAGAATGGTAATGTGAGAAAGGTAGAAAAAGAGCATTAGAGCAGCACATGGTGCTACATGGTCTAGGTTCTGATTGGATCGGCTCCCAGCCTTAATAGAAAGTGGAGAGGTAATCAGAATAGAGGCAAGAAGGTCAACCCACCTAATTCACCATAGTATTGAAAAAGTGAACGAGAGATGGTCCTTCACTTCCTCCTTTTTACAAAGATGAAAGGCTCACAAGTAAAAATTGTACAATGCATGAGTGATTATGGTTCTATGCAAAGAGGATTCAGTCAAATTATTCTACTATGGCCCTGCAATTAAGTTGAAATTAAATTCTGTTTATGTCTGGTAATTCAGTTTTTGCTTAGAACATCAACCAAAACCAAACAGAATTTCCCATGGACCCCAATTTGATTACGATGATGAACATGAAATCGCTCAGCAAATTTGTGTCAGGGCAAGGGGGAAAAAATAATTTAAGGCACAAACCTACATTAACCCAGACAACAGTTTAATTAAATAAAGCACCATAAGGGGGACACATATTCATAATGAAAGGTATTACCATTTTCTTATTACAGTTATTGTTATTGTACAGACCTAATTTAAGTGAAAAGCACATGGCTAAATGGAAGACACTGGGCTATAAAGGAGGTTTGGACATAATTTTCCCTTTTTATACAAGGACAATGACTGGAGTAATATTTTTCCGTTATGGGAAATAACAATTTCCTATTACGGAAATAAATGAAAGCCCAGTGATTAACTTCCAGCAGCCAAGCTCTGGGAGCGCCGGCAAGTCTAGGTATCCATCAAAGAAAGGAAACGAGCGCTTCTTCTCATCTATTGGTGGGGGGGGGGGGGGGGGGGGAGAGATTGCATCCCATCGCACTAATATCCCTCCTCTGTGTATGAGGTGGAGAGAAAAACACATCAGCTGCTGTGGTCACTGCTAATGAAAGCATTGGACACAAATAATGCAGTCTGCCATATAGCGGGGAGTGGAGAAGCAGAGAGACGTTTTATTTAATAAAAGTGAAAGGCTGTCAAGCCGGCCGGCTCGAAAGTAAGACTTCAGACGTGTGTGGGAATAGCATTTCCTCAACTAGGGACTGACAACGCTGAAAGTAAAGTCGCCCCCAACATACGAATAAACATCAAATAAACATGCAGGCTTTCTCTGGGAATAGAAGGAGAGAGGAGAGAGGATGATTGACAGCGTGGCACGTGAATGAGAGCTGCACCTTGCTCTTCCATATAGGGTGGCTGAGTGCAGGAAGAAGGGACAATACAGCACCACTTTGTGTAGTGTGAAGAGTGCTGTCTGAGAGATCACCATGACCCCCTGACTGGCTGACTGATGGACAACCCCCCCCCACCCCCCCCCACCCCACCCACACACCCCCCAACCCCCACCCTATGCTCTTGCCTGTATCAGCGGGGAACAATTCTGTCATGTGGATCAAAGCGAGATTGATCATCACACCGTAAAAAGAATACACATGCTGCGTATGAATGAGAACAGAATAGCGCTGAGGCATAGATAAGGCAGATTAAAAGGAATTTCTGAGTGGATAAAGTCGGGGTGGTGCTGTGCTGTCACCGAGGAGGAACATCACACGCATCGCCAGGGCAATAATTTAGCAGACCTGCGTTGATGCGCCTGCTTTGCGGATGAGAGTTTATTTATTTGCATGTCTAAAAATGATAAAACGCAAATAAGAGAGACAGATTACAGATTGTGCAGGTGAGATAAAAAACAACAAAGGGTTTATAAAAAACATCTCAACTCAAAAGAAACAAAAATAGAGTGGATGAAAGTGACTGAAATCAGTATAGGCTGTGAATGAAAGCACAATCTTATATAACATCGGGCACATTATGCACGGGCCTTAGATTAAAAAAAGAATCAGAGGGATTAGTATACTTGGCATCCATGTGGGCAAGGGCAACGTGGCAGGATTGAATGCACGGAATCAGTTTATTGGAGGGATGGAGGGAATTTTCTGTAATCCATATCCACAGTAGCAGCTGATCTCCTTTAACAGGTTTGATGAAATACTTTGCTGGGAAGGCGCAATTCACTTTGCCGTTCCTTAAAGGGAAGTGCAGACAGGACACATGCACAGTATGTGTGTGCAAACTGTGGGTGGATCAAAAAAAAAAAAAAAAAAAAAAAAAAAAAGTCATGGCTGAGTGGCTGAGAGCCGGTTTGCTCAGCCATGTAGTAAAGTTCATCTGAGTCCTCTGTGACCCCGTGCATTTGCATACACTGCCAGTGAAAAGTTTGGACACACCACATTTTTATTTATTTTTAACTATTTTCCACCTTTCAGAATAATAGTAAAGACATCAAACTATGAAATAACACAAATGGAATCATGCAGTAACCAAAAAAGTGCTAAACAAATCAAAACTATCTTATATTTTAGATTCTTTAAAGTAGCCGCCCTTTGCCTTGATGGAAAGGCAAAGGGTTTGGAAAGAAATTCATACATAGGATCAACTTCACTATTTATATTTGTCTAAGAAACAAATTTCAAGCATTTAAGCAGAAGCCTTTAGATCAAAATGGCTTTAAGAGAATGAAAAACACAGTACATTCAATCAGGTGTGTCCAAACTTTTGACTGGTAGTGCATGCACTCATATACAAAATATTAGGGACATCAGCTACTTTTGCACAATCCACCTCTCAAACATCAGTTGTCTCAAATCCTTCTCTAACTCCTCTGCTTCTCTTTACCTACATCTCCTCCTTTTGGACTGGTAGAGATTTAATATGTGAAATCAATAAGCGATAATTTCAACTGGATTCACCTCATTAGTGCACTCCATGAAAAGCGTAAGTGTCCCTAATATTTTGTACATTCAGTGGCGTTCTGCAGCGCTAACCAAACCCATCCGTCTACTCTAAAGAAAACATGGAGTGACCGTATTCAAAACCTCCTCCAGCTCACACCAATTAAGACTTGTCCTGTCCTGCTGCTGTGTGCCGCTGCCCGGGCCTGTACTTCCGGGTGACATTTTGAAGCTCCCATTGATGGACAGTGACGCCTTCCCTCTCACACCTCGACCTTTCACAGATCAAAAGGCAGCGTCTCTCACTCTCTAAAACTGTATACGTGCTTTCAAGTGAAGGCAAGCAGGCTGCCTGTGCTCTTCAAAGTGTTCTATGATAAGTGAACAGAACAGAGGAGAAGGTCTTTACTTATTAATGTTGAGATTCTCAAGAGGAGGAGTGTGTGTGTGTGTGTGTGTGTGTGTGGGGGGGGGGGGTTAGGCAAGGTGGGCAAACTCTGGCTTGGAATGAAAACACCAAAGCGTGTTGTTGGATTGTCAACAGCAACACCTCTGCTGAGAGCCGCGATCCTATCACTCAGATCAGTACAAGGCACCTGGATGGCCCCATGCTACATGCTCCCCCTTCCCATCAAATGACGAGAGCATGAGATCCCTTCCAAGCACTTTACAAGCTGATAATCTCAAAATGTCACTGCACTCAAACATAGTTTGCAGGTAATTACAGTTTGTCAACGGCATGAGCTGGCTGTCTGCCTGCAATATCAAAATTGATGCTTCAATTTTCCCTGCACTGATTAAATTACCGACAGTAAACCTTGTAGTGAAAATTCATTTTGAGAAGTCCTTTCAATATAATAATAGCACAATATTGCCTTAAGTAATAAGGTAAATAGTATGCCAAGACCTTTACTAGAAATGCCAAGCGTAAGGCCTTCTCATCTGAGTGGAAAACACACCTAGGAAATTGCTCATGACTACTCAAGATGGAGCATTGGTCCTACAGCGATGGTAATTTTTAGAGAGACACATCCTCTCTGTTGATTGCGTCGTTTTTTTTCTGAATCTGCACCCAAAAATTGACAACACAGGGTGCACATTAATAACTAACTAGCCAGCAATTTCTTAAATGCACACATGACAGCACTGAAATGTACCGCAAGGGAAATCATATTTGAGACATACCCATTTCTAGCTTTGCAGGACATAAAATGACAACTCATTATGGAAGATCATTTTTACTTTTCAGCATGCAGCTCTCCATAGACGTTCAGGAGCAAGTTGCCATGGGAATCCATTATCACCACTATCTCCTAATTTGTCTGTCTTGTCTAGTATATGTTATGGCAAACTGGGAAAATGACTTATTGAAACTTGGACCCTGGACACAATGGAGAAAGTTGGTCTACTTTGTCTTTGTTGTGTTTGTGTCAGAAGCACAAATCCTTTTGACAAAGTTATCTAAACAAAAGTGAGTGGGGTGAGTATAATCTCCATTTTAACAAGTCATTTAGTCTATTATTGAGTCCTAAAATCAGTATTTTCTCAAAGAAAATTAAAAAATCTGCCAGTGGGTTAGATAATTGCACTTGTTTCCAATGCAAATCAACTTGTTTCAAGAATTTTGTAGAATCAAGTGTCATTTTCTTGATAGCAGTGCAGTGATCTGCCTTAATCTGACTTGTTTCAAGACACTGACACTCATTTCTAGAAAATTCCTGAAACAAGTGAAGCTGCATTGGAAACAGGTGGAGTTATCTCACCTCACGGGCAGAGTTTTTCTCTTGTTTTAAGAAAAATAAGATTTGAAGGTTGAATTTGAGACTAAATGACTTATTAAGATGGATGTTTTTTGCAGTGGTATGTTTCCCCAGAGCAGCCAGTATGGGTTCCTTTCATGAAGTCCAATTGAGTTCAAATACACTAAAACTGTTAAAAATGTTCTACTCAGGTGAACTATGTCTTTAAGGGAAAACAACTTCACTTAAGTCTAAATATCTTCAAACCTTTCATTAGTCTTAATTATGTAACTCCAACATAGCAAAGATGACTATGCAGTATAAACCAATGAATGTTATTGAGGCCAGACCAGAACACAGTAATCCAAATCCTTCTGGCTAAAGCACAGATAAGTGAGTTAATCACCTTGGTTATCAGTTTTCAATTTTGTCTCTGTGTACAGTAGATTTCCTCCTATTTAGAGGGTTACTTTTCTCAATTATCTTCTCAAATTATCCTATGGTTCAAAATATGAAATCAACATAATGTGATTTTGTTAGATCACTGGAAAATGAAAGGACAATGGTTTGGTCTGCACTGTTTTGTGTACAAACCAGAGTCACTTTAGAAGAATCACTTCAAGTTCGGATCCATGTGTGTAAAGAATTGTGCATCATCAGGTTGAGTCTCATGAGTGCTGTGACTATTTATTTTATGTATTTGGCCTTTATTTAGCCTGGGAACTCAATTAAGAACAAATTGTTATTTACAAAAGGCCTTGTGAAGGGGAACTGGGGGAAAGGGGACAAAAAACCCCAAAACAAATCAAAATAGGAAGGCAAGACAAGCAGGGTAGCAGCAGAAAGCAACAGAACACAATAAAAACAGTAATGAGTACACTGAGTACAGTGTGATCACTGATTGAACTACATGCAGGCTGTCGAAACAGGCATTTTCTCAAGAGTCAGCTAAACAACCACTTTGCACAGTCTAAAGAGCGAAGCTTTTCTCTCCAGTGGTTGATGTTAGCAGGTCTGCGATGTCAATCTGTCATGCTGGTTTACTCGCTAGGTCTTTGTGTAAACTCGTCTCCATCAGCATCTTTGACAAAACCCCCGGCACCGAAGTCCCTCGACTGGAAACTGGGTCGTGCGATTCCCTGGGCCGAGCGGCTTAGATTTCTGTGGGGGATCATTTTGGGTCGAGCACAGAGAGGAAGTGGCCTGAAACTTGAGTTAGTGCCGGCCTGTCCTGGGCGGGGCTAATGACTCTGAGGCTGCGGGGCCGCGAGCTGCAGCTAACAAACTGGGAAAGACATTGTGTGGCTTCATTTAAGTGTGAAGGTATGAAGAGTGACAGAGTGGCCGGCCCCGATTTACTGTGAGTTATTGTGAGGATGATGAGGACCGTTGGAATGGAAGAGCCTACTGGTGCATGTACACACACACACACACACACACACACACACACACACACACACACAAGATATCTACGTTAATTAAATGAAATGATACAAGATTAGGTTGAGATAATCTTTTATTCTATATTTGTCATGTGATCGCACACTTTTTTACAATAAGCCACTCCTACCTCACTGTAGAGCTTCCTCATAAACCAAAGAATGACTTATGATGTTGACAGAAGAACTGTCAGCTTTCTAATTTGTTGCGTGGATTCTTTCCCAAACTCCTGTTGTAAGTCTTCAATAAAGCCAGCTTCAGCTGTCACATCCAGAGAAACCAATTAAACGTCGATCTGTTAGGATTTTCGTGTGTGTGTGTGTGTGTGTGTCTGAGTGTGTATGTGAGAGAGAGAGAGAGAGAGAGAGAGAGAGAGAGGGAGAGAGTGAGAGATAGGTAGAGAGAGAGAGAGAGAAAGAGAGAGAGAGAGAGAGAGAGAGACAGAGAGAGACAGAGAGAGACAGAGAGAGACAG